>NC_064640.1:467658731-467901231 GCF_023864345.2 Schistocerca serialis cubense | reverse complement strand
TTAACATGAGAGAGAAGTTAATCATCAACGTTATATACGAATTCTCTGATGTTATCTATAACAGTCTGACAATGCACATGCGCTTTATTGATTACATGCATGTAGAAATCTTGTTCGGAGTGAAAGTTGTCAATCCCAGTTTGATGAAGATTGAAATGCCACTGCCACACGACAGCTAATGAAGAAACTACTTTTCTGACACATTTTGGCACGATGTGCTCTCCCCATGCATTATACAAAAGTTTCGAGATGCATCTGCAGCCTGGCCATCTATTAAACCTGAAAAGAACAAAATGTCGCAGAAGTTAGCCCTTATGCCACATGCGACTATTTTGGGTTGAGAAGTGAAGGGAATTATGTTCAGAGTTCCATTAGATCGATAACTTCAGCAGACAGCAGTATGCCGTTTTAAGATATGTAGCAGTGAATGTCCCCAAACTCGCGACGTCTTATCAACAGTGCACCACGCTTACCGTTACGCTACTAGCTGATAAAGAGCTACAACACTTCCCGAACTTCCACATTGCACAGTAATGTGAGATAATGCATAAGGGCGGATCTAGACTTCAGAGAAAAGACAGTTACAGCTTATCTTTAGCACTGCACGACGTTTTAAACAAACAGTTATCGCAATAGATTCGAAAGGAACACTTCCTATTTAAATTTCTGCATCCTGCACTGTTGGCACTTTTGTGTAGGTGTCAGTCCCGTGATTTTATTTCGGTGATTACAAAATAGAGTAGAATGTATGCACTGGCTAGCCGAGGCAGCTAGTTCATGGCGATTCGGTCAACCGAGTAAATGAATGTACTGAACATGCTGCAAACCACTACAGGGAGCCTGTGAGTCAGAATTCTCATCCAGTGTGGCGTAACATTGTTATGATAGGAAAATGAGTGCTAGAGAAGAGAATTTGGTGGTCTCTTGGATTGATGCTAGGTTCATGTACATTTGGTCTGGGTTCGATTCCAAAATCTGATAATGAGTTTTGATAAGGAGAGACAGATTCTGTTCTCCTCTGGCTACGCCAAGTGAAGAAGGTATAATGGTATTGTGGTCTGACATTCATGTTAAACATGATATTCCTTCTCTACCAAGTAGACGTTAGGTTGAACCACAATAAAGTCAGGAGTCGCGACACGTAGAAACTCTATCAACAGTAACCTTTCTTATTCTACTTATTTATTTGTAGTGACGAAACAAACGCTATGTAGTGTCACAGGACACTTATTCCATCTTCTATTTGAGCTTCTTTAAGTCGATAAAATTGGTTCTGAAATGGGAATGCAACTCAGACCGCCCTTAACGCGGAATTTGATCCATTCGTGACAATACAGGTCGACTGGAATTTGTTGTTTGTTCAAAACTGCAGATTCCTCAACATCTCCACAAATTGCGCATGAAAGGGTTCGAATCCTGGCCCGGTACTAAAGCTTTCATTATGTATTATCAAGCTCTAGCATGAGAACACCTATCTGCTGGTGGGTAATAATTTAGATTTTTAATGTATTTTCATACGTTGTCAACACTAACGATATCTGACGTTTTTCAGTCCCAGTGAGACCAGAACTGTTTGCGAAATCATTGTAAATTCAAGGATGTTATTCCGAGCTGCTGGAGGAGAAAAATTCAGTAGCTGACGTCTCTTTGTGTGCAGTCAACAACGATATGTGTGGGGTTCGATTCCCAGTCAGCACTGAACTCTTCGTCATATTATTTCTAGGCGAAACATGCTCACGTGTCGCAGCTGGTGTAACAAACCCATTTTTAACGTTCGTTTTCTCTAGGATGTAACAGCGATAGGTGCCAGTTTGGAGTCCTAGGAAAGTTAAAACATCTACGTATTGCCGAGGAAATCCGATACGTCACACTTGATTGTGCTTCGATGATAATCCAGTTAGGTTCTGGGTTCGAATCCGCATCCAACACAAAGCTTTACCTCACAGAATTTCAAGTAAGTTACTTGTGAAGAAGCAATATTTAACTTCTCTCGTAGTTCGTGAATAAGGACAATAGACGCTGGGTAGGAATTCGCGTCCGTTAAAAATGTTTACGTTATGTAATTTAAAGTTGATATTTGCTAACGGATACTGTCTAAAATCGAGGTATATCACTCTCTGTATGCCTAGTCAGGAATGTCTGTTAGTTTCCGTCAGTCACGAAGTTTTTGCTTAGCCTGCATGACCTGGGTTTGAATCCATATGCAGAACGAGACGATTCGTCGTGTGATTTGAAGTTCATACATATTCTCAACTAGCTTCTCGAGAATAACTTAAATTTTTAATGTCATTTTGTGTTAAATAATAAGTACGGTATGTTATTTTGAAGAGGAAATCATGAATACGACGAACTTACTACGTAAATTACCTATCTGACGTAATAATGAGAGTGGTAACATTTCATGTATGTCATTTATTGTAATAAATATGAGCTTACAAGCCTTAAGAACCATCTTATCTGTGATAAGATGTTCATTGATATCTGTAGTACCTTGGTATTACTTTACATCTTGTGTTATTGCGATACAGATCAGTGTTTTCTAGTGGTGACTTGTTGGAACCATTTTCAATAGTTAAACGACTGTACCGAGGGGCGATTTCAGGACCTGCTAGACAGCTGCGCTATGTGGGTTGCATTCGAATCAGGAAAAATGCAATTCAGGTCGTTCGGATACTTTTGAGCTCGACTGTACGTACCCAAGTTATTTCATTATGATAATACAAAACCAGTGATCACTTCGAATTCATTTCTCACAATGATCTGGCGGGAGTAACACAACAGCGTCACATGGGTAAGAATGCTGGGACGCTACACCCAAGGTATCATCCGATGCACGACTTCGCTCGCAATAGTTAAGGCGGCCACCTCGCGCTGTGCGTCTCCAGTCAGCTGGGCGAGACGGCGACACGAGATACACACCGCTACGCGTAATCAGACGCCGCCGCCTCCGCCGCCGCCGCCGCTGCCGCAGCAGAAGACTCCACAACGACACAGCTGCCGCTCTCCGAACCAGAACATCCCGTAAGATACAGTTGTAGAAATCTTCAATAAAAGTTATCTTATGTAAAAATGATGTTTCATTCGACCTCATACCTGAGCCAAGGAAGAACCCACCCTGCCCACATGTTGTTAAGAGAGAAAAGTTAATTTATTTAATATTTTCACCCTGACAGAATGCTTTAGAATGCTCATCCTGACAATTGACAGCATCAAAAGAGAAAACCCAGTTACATTGAGTGACAGAAGTGTCACATTTAGTAACACAACTGTTACATTTGGGCGTCAGAAGCTGTTTTAGTTGTTCCATTTGGTGTCAGAGAAAAAACCCTTGGCTCAATATGAGGTGTGAATGACAGTCACCAAAGGTCCCCAGTTAGTATTTTTTAATGTGTGTAGGGATAGAGGTTTGCATAGCAGTCGTAATATTTTCTTTATTTGGAAGTGTATTTTCCCTCATGATTTTAAGAGTTTGTCGGAAATATTTAGACATCTTTTAAATTCAGTATAGGAAGATTGTGTAACTAACAGTTTGTAAAATGATGACACGAAATCGTACAAAGTCAGAGTCAGCACCACAAGCGGTTTCTACTGATGAAGCTATTCAGAGCTTAGTTAATCAAATAGCACAGCTTAAAAATGATAATAATGCATTATTTAAGCAGTTGTGTGAGGTTAGGCAAACCAGTTCAATCCCTCCCACCCTAGATTCCTCAGCATCAGCCTTAGTAACTCCTTTTTCAGGTAAACCTGGCGAGGACATAACAGCCTTTTTTGATGATTTAGTAGCAGCTGCAAAGTTAGGATCATGGTCAGATGAACAGCTCTTACAAATGACAAAGTTAAGATTGCTAGGAGAGGCTAAAGCACACGTCTTATACCATGAAGAATTACGGAATGCTCCAACATTTGAGGAATTGAAGAAAGGATTGCTTAAACGTTTTCAAAAACAGAACAGCTATAGATTTTATAGGGAAAAATTAAACACTATCACTCAGAGGCAAAACGAGTCGTTAGAAAGCTTTGTAGATAGGATTAGAAAAGTTAATATTAACACCTATCAGTTGACGACTAGTGATGAAGCAAATAAAGTTATTTTACCAGAGGCAGAAGATAGAGCTCTGGATACATTTTTACGTGGGTTACCTCCTGAAACGTCCCGTCGTGTCAGGGCAGAGTTTCCTAAAAGTTTAGCAGAAGCTGTATCTGTGGCGACAGCTTTTGAAGAAATTGACATTGCCACAGATACAAGGAGAAGCGAAATATATTTTCAGCAGGAGTACGATGTTTTAGGTGCGATCGACAGGGACATATAGCAAAAAATTGCAGACAACCTGAATGCACTAATTGTCAAAGAATAGGTCACACATTCAAGGAATGCAGGTCTAAGAAAGTTTTTGGAAATAGAAATCAGTTAAACTCAAACGGGAATGTCGGAGGGGCCGCCAGCCGTTCCCAATAAAATTTCATGCCATTAAGGCGAATGTGAAGGCGGAATGCTGGTTATCTGCTACCATACAGGATAAAGTGGCAAGGATACTGGTGGATACAGGCGCAAACGTATCAATAGTAAGTAATGAATGTATTGGAGAAAAGAAATATGACCCTCCAAGGTGTAGATAGAATGGAGTAGGAGGAGGTACAGTTAAGTCATTAGGATGTACATCATTGATTTTCTATATTCACGGTGTACAATTTCAGGAAGATGTAGAAGTGGTAACAAAGGTAACTGACGGGTACGACGCGATCCTAGGGTTGGATTTCCTGAATAAACATCACGCTAAAATCTACTTCAGACAGCAAACTGTAGAACTTAGCGGAATAGTGTTTCAGCTAGGTGACACCGCTGCAAAGGGCCCTCTGCCGCAAGATTTCCCTAACCGGAAAGCGAAATCAACTATACAGTGCGTGCAACGTCCTTGAAGGTTGATTCGCGGGATCAGATACCATCTGGCTCAGGAAAACTTCTCTGGATGACCGTTGACCACGAAGTACCTACAGATACAGTGTGTCTAATAGAGCCTTTAGAGGAAAATGAGGAACTAGATGTATCACATTGTTTTGTACGTAGGAGTGTTGTACGGGTTCAAGACGTTGAGGGAGAAAGAAAAGTACCGGTACATATTGACAATTTCGGAGTGGAGGACAAAGAGTTGCATAAGGGAATATTAGTAGCTACAGTCAGTACTTTTGAAGAAGAAGATTTCATTTGGTCAGATATTAATGATGGTCAGAAACCAGACGCCTATAAAACCGCATTACGCCAGAAGATTGAGCATTTGAAAGGAAATGATAGAGACACGATAGAAGCAGTTTTAGTTGAGTTTCAAGATTTATTTAATGCAGAAGGTCCACTGCCAGCAACAGACATCACACAGCACAGGATCCCAACAGGAAATAGCCCCCCAGTTTACAGGAAGCCTTATAGAGTTCCGCATCACTTACAGCCAGTACTGGATGAATTTTTGGAACAGCATCTAAAAGTTGGAATTATAGAATATTCTGATTCGCCTTATAATTCAAATATTGTAATTGTTCCAAAGAAGTCTCCCGACGGTACGAAACGATATAGATTTTGTTGTGACTACAGACATCTTAACAAACAAACTATCTCAGATGTTTATCCTCTTCCAAACATTACAGATATCATTGACAGTTTGGGTAACAGTAAATACTTTTCAACAATCGATCTATGTAGTGGATGTCATCAATTGGAAGTTGCTGCTGAAGATAGGCATAAAACAGCATTTTCTACCCCTGGAGACCACTGGCAGTTTAAAAGAATGCCTTTCGGTTTGAAAAATGCACCAGCAACTTTTCAAAGGCTACTCGATGGAGTATTGCGAGGACTCAAAACTCAGCAATGTTGTGTATATCTAGACGATATTATTGTATTCTCCAGAGACATTAATGAACATGCTGTGCGTCTGCGTAATGTTTTTCAGAGACTTAGAAAAGCTAAATTAACATTAAATATGGAAAAATGTAGTTTTGCATTGACAGAGGTTACATACCTAGGGCATGTCATTAGTGAAAAAGGAATTAAAACAGATCCTCGATTAATGTCGGCAGTTAAGGACTTCCCAACACCACAACACGTTAAGGAAGTACAAAATGTCATTGGTCTCGCATCGTATTACCGCAAATATGTTCAAAATTTTGCTGAAATTGCCCGACCCTTAACCCAATTATTGGAAAAGGGTGCAAAATTTCATTGGTCTGAAGATTGTGAATCATCATTTCAAACCCTTAAAGATAAGTTAACACACAGTCCAATATTAGCCAACCCAGTTTATAACAAAGAATTTATTTTATCCTGTGACGCAAGTGGTCATTCAGTAGGAGTTGTTTTGAGTCAGAATATTAATGGCGCGGAACACCCCATAGCCTATGCTTCGAGACAACTAACAACGGCAGAAAGAAATTATTCCACAACGGAGAAAGAATTGTTAAGTGTTATTTATGGTATCAAATACTTTAAATGCTACTTGTATGGTAGGAAATTCAAGGTCATTACAGACCACGCAGCTTTAAAATGGTTGCTTGGATTAAAGGATCCATCTAGTCGTCTTACCCGTTGGGCCCTATGTCTTTCCGAAATGGATTTCGAAGTTATCCATAAACCAGGCAAAAACACACAAATGCAGATTGCCTAAGTCGGAAAATAGCACTTTTGGAAGCAACAGGCCGAGATACTGAGGACTGGAAAAAGGCACAAGATGAGGATACAGAATGTAAAAAATACGCAACTCAAAAACAATTTTGCTTTGAAGATGGTGTATTATGCCGTAAAACAAAACTTGGACCGCGAATTGTTGTTCCCCAACACGTTAGACAAGGAAAAATGGCAGAGGCCCACGATCATATCCTTTCAGGACACGGTGGATAGCGGACAACCGAAAGACGAGTAGCAGAGCGATTTTGGTGGCAAACCAGAAAGCAGGATGTTGCGCAGTACGTTCGTAATTGCATTGCGTGCGCACAAGGAGCTGAACTTTCTCGTTCAAAAATACCCTTACAGAGGCTCCCCGAGGCTTCATGTCCATTTTAAATCTGTGGACTGGATCTCTACGGGCCATTTCATAAAACACCTGCTGGTAATAAGTATGTTCTTACAATTATCGATCACTTTTCACGCTATCTAGCTATGGTGAGTCTCCCAGATCAGCAAGCAAATACAGTTGCCCAAGCTTTAGTTAACAACTGGATACCTAAATTTGGAGTACCTGAAGCTATTATCACAGATCAGGGATCTAATTTTATGTCTGAATTAATGAAACAGCTATGCCACTTATTAAAAATACGCAAATTACGCACAACTCCTTTACACCCTCAGTGCAACGGGCGCACAGAAAGAGTTCATCGGACAATTGGCAAGATGCTTAGTTATTATGTTAACGAACAACATTCTAATTGGGATACGTATTTACCAATAATCGAGTCGGTATACAACGCCAAAACGCATGAAGCAAGTGGCATGTCACCTTATGAAGTGGTCTATGGGAAAAAAATGCCGTCCCCTTTTGATGTAATCAGGCAGAAAAACGGAAAAATCGGAGAAACAGTAAGAAATTTCAGTCGAATGATGAAGGATGTATGGAAAAAGGTTCAAAAATCTATTACAAAGGCTTTGAAACGACGGGAAAGATCAGGTAATACCCAAGCTAAATATCCAAATTACAGAATCGGTCTGTGGGTTATGCTTTCAACTCCTTACATAGCGAAAGGAAAAACGAAGAAATTTGTAACAAACTACAGAGGTCCTTATCAAATTATTGAGATCACGTCACCAGTCAACGTTAGATTGCAACTCCCACCCAAACTACCATTGTCCATGCAAGTCGTTTAAAACCTTTTAAGGGCGCTCCAGATGTAATTCCTTCAACAATAGTGTCTGCTTTTCCGAAGGGTGGAGGAAGTTCCTGTAAAGGAAAAAGAGTGGCCACGCCAGCACAACATACAGACATGGCACCATACAATCTTCGTTCAAGGGTGCGAATGTCCTAGTTGAATCTTAGTAGACTGTAGTATACAAATGTAAATAATTAAAAAATTATAATGGTTTATTTTTTAAGAAAGAAAAGTTGAACGTAGAAACATGTAGATCTTGTAGTTAACAGTGTATTCCGTCTGTTCTTTGTTTTTGTTTTTACTAGGTTTGTATGTTCATAACCATGTTGTTTGCTTTTTTCAGAAAACGCCATGCAAGCATTTCCTAACAAAACCTGTCCTACCTCAATGACTCCCTTGACAGTTCCCTTCTGAAGTCATAAACTCACAGCAAGGCAAAATTGATGCCAATGTTATGATGCAACTTGTCTTAAAATTAAAAGGTGAACACAAAACTAAAATTATAATGCTAGGAACGGGTATATCTGGAACCTTTGTGTGGTGTTTCTGCTTTGTACAGTTTTCTTTTATTTACGACGAAAAAATAAGCCAAATAATAATATACCACTTCATCAAATCCCTGTTAACTGGATACCACACTCTTAACTGGTGTACTTCAGCAGTTACTTTTGAGCATTAATGTATTAATTTTGTTTATTGTACTTCATTCTTTACTAAACAGTCTCTTGTTAACATAAACAATACTGTAGAATAGATATTCTTGCATTAGTATAGGGTAGATTAAACAGCTGTTGCTCTGTAATTTTCTAAGTGCAAAATCTATTTTTTGTTTATTCATTGTCATCAAGATTTGTTACACTTATTACAACCATTTATGCAAGAACAATGTGATTCCTGACCGTACAGTGCTTTTGTAAAGTGATAAAGTATTTTCCACATACTTAATGTGAAGCGTGTGTAATCTTCTAAGTCGAGAGTTTTCAGTGCTTGTGCTTTTTCCGTGTGAAGAGTGGAGGAATGTTGAGTGGTAAATTCGAGGGCCAATTTCTCCGAAGGGTGGAGGAATGTTGAGTGGTACTTAAGTAAATAAATTAGTGAAATGAAAGTGAACTAGAAATAAGAATATAAAAGGAAAACTTGGTTTCATTTAGAGAGTTACATACTGGCATTCAGCGGGCAGAAAAGCAGAACAAAAGAGACAATGACCGTGAAGACAGCAAGTTCCACATAAGCGGGCGCTATCGATTCAGCCGTCAGGGCATCGCCCGACCGGCTCATGTGTTTCTCAGTTGTTGCATGTGAGCAAAGGCCCTCGCCTACATTCCAAGAGCCAATGACCGACGTTAAGAAGATTCTTCGAGAAGCTTTTCAACGTGATGGAAGAGGCAATGACCGGCTCACGTGTTTCTCAGTCGTCACATGCGATCAGAGGCCCCCGCCTACATTCCAAGAGCCAATGACCCAGGTCAAGAAGATTCTTCGAGAAGCTTTTCAACGTGACAGAAGAGGCAATGGCCGTGAAGTCGTTCACCTCCAGTGAACTGAAGTGAATAAATATGCGAGACGCGGTGGGCCCAACAGATGAAGACAGATGAAGACAGATGAAGACAGATGAAGATGGGGACGAAGACGAAGACAGAGACGGGGACGGAGACGAAGACGAGAGACGAAGGAAGAAAAGAAGAGTAGCAGTAGTTTTCAGTCAGTTTCGGTGCTGAAGACCGTCATGCAAGAAGAGACTGCATCATGCACAGACGCACCAAGTCCGCCGCTGTAATGGAATAGCAAGCAGCAGCCGCGGCGCCAGAAGACAGAAGTTAAAAGGTATTTGATGTCTGATTTTACGCACCCGGGTGACTTGTGAGGACGGGAAGGAGACGGCCTCACATCAGCAGTCACCTGTGAGCTGGGATGAAGACCTGACAGCCGAAGACTGGCAAGCGGGAGTCCGTGGTTCGAGTTCGGGACACTGGCCTTGCCCCGCCGCGCCGCTCCGCTGGTCGACGCACAACACACGCGGCCGCTTAGAGAAGAGAAACACTGGGACGCCACACCCAAGGTATCATCCGATGCACGACTTCGCTCGCAATAGTTAAACCGGCCACCTCGCGCTGCGCGTCTCCAGTCAGCTGGGCGAGACTTCGACACGAGATACACACCGCTACGCGTAATCAGACGCCGCCGCCGCCGCCGCCGCTGCCGCAGCAGAAGACTCCACAACGACACAGCTGCCGCTCTCCGAACCAGAACATCCCGTAAGATACAGTTGTACAAATCTTCAATAAAAGTTATCTTATGTAAAAATGATGTTTCATTCGACCTCATACCAGAGCCAAGGAAGAACCCACCCTGCCCACATGTTGTTAAGAGAGAAAAGTTAATTTATTTAATATTTTCACCCTGACAGAATGCTTTAGAATGCTCATCCTGACAATTGACAGCATCAAAAGAGAAAACCCAGTTACATTGAGTGACAGAGGTGTCACATTTTGTAACACAACTGTTACATTAGATGTCAGAAGCCGTTTTAGTTGTTACATCGTGAAGGGTGTCAGTTGTTGAGCGGTCACTGTGAGGGATAGGGAGATGTGACCTGTTCATGTGAGACAGCGTTAATAACACCAGCAGAGTATGAAAGGAGCCTCGTTGTAGGTCTCAATTTGGCCAGCTTGTCGAATCGTGCTGTATCCATATTTGTGGGGCATTTAGATGTGACAATGGCCCGATGTGGTACTGCATGGGACTATGATTGCCGGCATACTCATTGTCAAGATTGCTGTGAACCAGTCTGACACTCACAGAGGAGGACCTCCATATTGTGAACCAGGCAGATCGTACCAATTCAAATCCGCGCAGAACAAGTAATGGCCTCCCTGCTACATTCTATGTCGTTCCGCACCATTGGCCATAGACTAGCAGCAGCCATGCACAGCCTGTCAGTGACATTACAACCAAAAGACTGAACTTGGAATGCTGCTGTTGCTGGGAAGTATGGTTTACTTATGGATGACTTCGCATTGCGATCACTGATCAATCATGGTTCTACACTACTTTAGATGACCATCGTCGGCGAGCATGCCTGTGGTCTGCGGAGAGAGCTCAATCTGACTTATTGGACAGAAACGGCTGGTGTTTCTCCTCGGATCATGGTGTGGGGAGCTATCGGGTATGACGTCAGGTCACAGCGAGGTAATCGTGTAAACTGATGGCAGAACAGTAAATCATGGACATTCTGCATCTTGTGTCATATCTCTCATGCTGCAGTACCGTGATGCCATTTTTCAACAGAAAAAGGCTTATCTGCACAGGGCACATACCTCTATGAACTGTCTGAGTGATTTTGAGGTACTTCTATACCCAGCATGATCGCCATAACATCGAGCATTTGTGGGACGATATCGGACGTCGTCTGTTTATCAACACAAGTGTTCAGAACATGAAGGACTTGTTACAACAGTGGCCGCCATTTTGCTTCAGAAGAGCGTGAAACGGTTTTACGACACTTTTCTTAGTGGTACGGTCTACAGTCATCTACGGTCCAACTGATATGGTCGCGAGGACAGGAGACACGCAGTGTCGTGACGATAGAAAAGGCACTCGCGTCGGTCGTCTTGCTGCCATAGACCATTAAGGCCGGGTTTCGCCCAACTGTCCTACCGGATACGTCCGTTCTATGTCTGACATTGATTTCTAAGGTTATTTCACGCAGTGTTGCTTGTCTATTAGCACCGAAAATTCTATGCAAATGCCGCTGCTCTGAGTCGTTAAGTGAAGGCCGTTGGCCACTGCATTGTCCGATGTGAGAGATAATGCCTGAAATTTGGTATTCTCGACACAATGCTGGCACTGTGGATCTAGGAATATTAAATTGCCACGCGAAGTGGCTGCGTGGTTTGAGGCTCCATGTCACGGATTGCGCATCACCTTCCGCCGGAAGCTAAGGTCCTCCCTCGGAATGGGTGTGTGTGTGTTGTTCTTAGCATTAGATCGTTCAAGTAGTGTCTACATCTAGGGGCCTGTGGTCTCCGCAGTTGGGTCCCTTAGGAAGTCACACTTCCGCCTGCTGGATACTTACGATTGAACGCAACCTCCAGGAAGACAGTCATAATTTGTCAGGAATCAGCTACACTCGTAGCTCACCTGCCGGAATACGATGAAATCAGCCAGGATGCCCCGCTCTCTACAGCACCGTCTTTACACTGCTCCACGTTACCCAAGGACGCCGCTCTTCACGCCAGTCTCAATGTAGCTGACATCTGAAATGGTAAGACGCCAGTGAACTTTATTTCGGTTATTATCAGGTGTTCACGAACGATTTTTGAGTTGTTACTGGAACGATCTTATTTGTGAGCTTGTTCCGTGAATGATATATTCCTTACCTCAAACTGGAAATTGTCTTTTTTAACAGCATTCACCACAAAGAAATAACATTAAACATAATCCATATTGTCAGAACAGGTTCTGGGCCAATAGTAGGACGCCAAGTGCAATACTGAAACATTCGTTCTCGTCGGCGTTTATGAGCAGTGTTACATCCGTCGCAGTAGACGTAGTGCCACTCATGTGTCCGGTGTTGTAGGTCGGATCGCCAGCCCGAGTGGCCTTGCGGTTCTACGAGCTACAGTCTGGAACCAAGCGACCGCTACGGTCACCGGTTCGAATCCTGCCTCGGGCATGGATGTGTGTGATGTCCTTAGCTTAGTTAGGTTTAAGTAGTTCTACGTTCTAGGCACCTGATGACCTCAGAAGTTAAGTCGCATAGTGCTCAGAGCCATTTGAACCAATTTTTGTAGGACGGACTCCTGTCGGCTGCCTCTCTCTGCTGACTTAACTAAGAAAGCAATATAAATGGTCACTGCACTAAGAGTTAGATGTGCTCGAAACGTCGCCGCACTGTCCATGTGGACACTTGCTTGCACGAAACAAGACCATTACCTTGCGGAAATGGCTCCACATTCCATCAAGGGCAAGTGCACAATATGTCTTCCTTCAGTCTGTTAGATGCTTCGATATGTTTAGATCCAACACGACATACCATGGGAGACTGATGAACGCCACTGGGATACCGCGGAACGATAAACTGCCGCCGCAGTAGGCAACGATTTTGCCGCAGCCAAATTCAGACGTGTGTTGGTAGGTGTTTCCCCGTCCATAGAACAATCTCCGTACAAATAAATACGCTCAAATGGATTTTCTGCATGAGAAGACGCTGTGTAATCTTTCCTTATAGACAGAATGCACACAGCGTTACTCCTGCACACCCCAACTTCGAGAGCTTGCGTTGCAATTCTAGTAATATATGTATAGCATAGCTGCAGCACACTACATGTCGTTGTTCGTTACATCCCATGTACCTTGTATTTCAGAATATTGATATCACTAGTAGCTGAAACTGGAACACGATGTGACTCTCCTATGGTGACCAGTATAAAAGGAGGAGAGGTAGTATTTTGTTGCCAGCAGAGGAATAGTAACACCAGAATGGTTCGATCAGGAGAGCTCAGAGGAGGAGGAGTTTAGTGGTTAACGTCCCGTCCACAACGAAGCCATTGGCGACGGAGCACAATCTCGGATTAGGGAAGGAAGGGGAAGGAAATCAGCCCTGCCCTTTGAAAGGAACCCTCCCCTCATTTGCCTGAAACGATTTAGGGATATCATGAATACCTAAATCAGGATGGCAGGAGACGATTTTTAAACGCCAGGAGAGCTCAGTCACTCTGAATGAGCTCTACTCATTGGGTGTCACCTGAGTAACAAATCCATCAGTAGCTGTTCAAATTCAAATGGTTCAAATGGCTCTGAGCACTATGGGACATAACTTCTGAGGTCAGAACTTAGAACTACTTAAACCTAACCAACCTAAGGACATCACACACATCCATGCCCGAGGCAGGATTCGAACATGCGACCGTAACGGTCTCGCGGTTCCAGTCTGTAGCGCCTAGAACCACTCGGCCACTTGGCCGGCTCAGTAGATGTTCAATTTTTTCAAAGCGGCCAAAGTCCATTGTTGGTTACGAGATTGTGATATGGAACCGCAAAGAAATAACCATACGCTATACCAAGACCAGGCACTCCACATGTACTGACAGACAGATACCGTTGACAGTCGCGGTGGATGGTTGGCTTCAAATCAGTAGAAGATATTACTCATGAGTTCTACAGAACTTAAAACAGTCTGGTAACACAATATTTGTATACAGGGAGCTAAAAATAATGGGTTTCAATGTTCGAGCAGCTCCTCGCAAGACACACATTCCTGAAGTCAGTCATAAGCAACGCTTGAGGTTGTGTAAAGAGTGACGACAGTGGACAGTTCATGACTGGAAACGAGTGATTTAACTAGTGAATCACGCTATACTCTTTGTGAATCTGACTGAAGAAATGGAATTTGGCGAATACCTGGAGAACGTTACCGGCATCGACTGAGATGTTAGGGGTGGGAGTGATTTTTGTGATTAAGGCAAACTCCCTTTATGCCGCTTATGAAAACGCGAAATGTGTGAGGGTATGAACACAATTTACAGCATTGTGTTCTGCGTACAGTAGAGGCACAGTTTGGAGATGGTGACTGTTTGTATCAGCATTTCTATGCACAATGTAATAAACCATATGATGTGAGATAATGCTTTGTAGGCAGCAACATTCTTAATATGGACTGGTCTGGCCAGCGACCTGATCTGAATCCACTAGAAGATCCTCGAAATGAGTTCGAATGTCGAATTCGCTTCAGAACCCATCATCCAACGTCACTACCTATATTAGTCACTCGGCTTGAGGAACTATACGCTTCCTTTCTTCCGCAAACCTTCAGACACTTCATTCAAAGTTTCACAAGCAGAGTTCAAGCCGTCGTAAAAACGAAGTGTAGTCGCACCCAAATGTTAGTGCCCAGTAGCAGGTCTCCGGAAATTATTCATTAGGTAGTGTGTGTGCAGTCTGAATGCTAATTAAACGCTGTCATTTAACGTAATCGTTAAGATCTGTCTTTTGTTGTGGTTATGAATATTCTGTCCTCGAGGAGACGACACCTACGGTAACAATGACCATATAAGTGGAACTGGGGAGATCTAAGTCGAAATGGATTACACACTGGGAAATCGGTTAAATGGAAAGTAAAGGATCAAACATAAGGAAATGCTGAAACGAGCAAAGCCAGTACGACGAATTTAGTGTTGATAACATTTAATGTAATTTTGCAGATGATTCGTTGCATACTTTGATTTTCGCCTTTCTAAAATTTTGTTTCGGCTTTCGTATCACAGAATAGTTTGATTCATCTCTCCACGCTTGTCTGTACTGCGCAAGACTCTTCATGTCTGCGTAACTACTGCTACCTTCATCCGTTGGAACCTGCTTGCTGTAGACAAGAACTTCGTTTCCCCCTCTTTCTAATCTCCCGCATACCACTCCAACCTGACCACACCACAGCCCTCACACATTTCCCTCGATTACCCAGCCGACCACTTGTAGATGCCTCAGGATGTGTGCTATCAAGTGATCAGTTCCTTACGTCATGCAGTGTCAACTTTTTTTCCCAAATCTATTCAATACCTCCTCATCGGTTGTTATTTATTTACCTCTTTGTGTTTTGCCGCTGATATTCACTGAGCATCCCCTCTCAAGATCCAAGTCCCCCACAACGGTCCAGGTGTATGTAAAGGAACTGTGTGCACGGAGACAGAAAAAAAGGATTAGCCCTAACACATGAACTATAATAGTTTGCTCTGATTAAACATTAATAATTACAGCATTGCGATGGGAATTATCAGCTACTGTGAGGAAACAAGGGCTACAAATTACGTACATCTATTGTTAGGACCCCAATGATTGTACAGAACAACAAGGGTCAAATACTCATCACGGGACAATGAGTGTGTATACACATCTGAGAGTGTGATAATTATGATTCGGCGGATGGAAATGACTGTAAATTAGATCGAACAAATATGAAATCGTTTTACCTGATTGGTAATCGCGGAATGGAAGTGTTGGCGATGACTGCATCGGAAGGTTGGTGAGTAAAGGCAAACAGAACCCCAGACCTTAAAATCATGGTCGAAAGGGCATCACACAGATAGTAAAGAATGGCTGTAAGCACTATGGGACTTAACATCTGACGTCATCAGTCCCCTAGACTTAGAACTACTTAAACCTAACTAACCTAAGGATATCACACACAGCCATGCCAGAGGCAGGATTTCAACCTGCGACCGCAGCAGCAGCGCAGTTCCGGACTGAAACGCCTAGAACCCCTCGGTCACAGCGGCCGGCACATATGGACTGACTGATCAGTCTGAACCTACGTGCCTATCACCCCAGACGAGTTTCGAACGCCGTGGCTGCGACACTTATTTCATTAGTATTAGTCCATTTAAGACGTTTTTTGATAGTTTACTGGGCTACGTCGGAAAGTCAAGCGCAGTCACGCACCCGGAAACGAGAGAGCAGAGAGAGCTGTACATCATTTGCGCGAGACGAGGTGCAGCGACATGCCAGGCAGGGTCGTACGCTAGCATGGCCCGACACGACTGCTCATGTTGACTTCTCCTGATGTGGTGAAGAAGACTTAGTTATTTGAAGTTTCAGACTTCGTTTCATCTGATAGTCTTTCATTTAGTCCTTTCTTTTTAATAAATGTTATTAGTTACATTTTATTCCTATTGGTCAAACTTGCAATAGTGTTAGTTTTGTTGTCAGTAGCTGCCGTCAATGTTAGGATAACTAATTTTGCTATTTCTTTTGCTACCAAAGGGCTTTCATTAGGGGTTCAATATGTTACAGTGGGTGGTTTGAGAAACCTCGGTATTCTTATTCGCCAAATTGCGAGGACAGAGCGAGATTGTGAACTCAGCACACAAATCCCTTCTTTCTAGAGTGTGGCTAGTTCTGTCAAAGACGCACTCCTTCGCCCTCTGCCACCGTGAATGTGACAGCGGATGGCCGCTCACAGGAGTCAGGTGGTTGGATCGATTCCCTAACGCGAGTCCAATCAGCCGCCTCGTCTGCTGAAGATAGACCAAGACGAGCAGAAATTGTAAGAACCATGTTTCACTCTCCGCTAACCGCCAGAATGAATTAAACAACCACTTTAGAATTAAGAGAAGATAAAGGAAATGTCCTATTACCGTCGCCTACTCTCCCATGTAATACCGCTCTTTTGTACATACATCGTAAGCTTTTGATTAATTAAACTTACCTGATCGGTGGATTAAGTGTACTGAGTGAAAAAGACAATGAAACACGAGCCTGATAACAGCCTGACGTGTTTCATTGGCATCCGCCCTGCTCGACTGGTATGTTACTAAAGTAGAATACTGTTCAGGAGGATACCTGCAGATTGGTATGGTTGATGAGAGTGATGAGAAGGAGGAGGAAGGAGGAGACGAATTGTGAAAGGAGGTAGAATGAGAGAGACAGACACAGGGAGGGAGGAAATACACGTAGAATAAAGTATGGAAGATTGCGCACGTAAGGTTGAATTAGCGATATACTGAAGGAAACTACACAAATTACATTTCAACTGGCACTTCATCTGAATTTTGTTTATTTTATAGCAGCGTCCGAAAGTCTTATGTACCCTTCAAATTGTAATTCGAACTTAGTAAGGAAAAACGCAATGCAAATGCGCTGTCTTACCCGACCGTGGGGTAGGGATGCGTTTCTAGTGGGGTTAATTTGCTCGTTATTATTAAATGTGAAAAACATATGTTTCATTTCTTCTTTTTTATTTAATTTATATCGTACATAAATAAAATATGCCTTGTTTCTCAACATATAACAGTAACTTTTGATACACTATTTGATGTAACGAACAATTCTGCGACTTCTCAGCAAAATCCTGCAAAAATATTCCAATCGGATGAAAGTCTGTTTAACCGAGATCACAAATAAAGTGTCGGGACTTTCATAGCGCGAACAGGATTCAAGTCAGCCCTCCTCGCACTTGAGACATTGAATCCAGTATTCTGTTGGTGGATGTTTCTACTTTTCAGTACAGCCCTGGCAGTGAAAAGATTGTGAATTTTTCGCTGACGTATTTAAGTTTTGCTTTGCTTTACTTTTCTTTGCTTGATCTAAATCAAACAGTTTCCTCTTTGGTTTCTTTATTTCTTGTTCTGTTTATTGGGATTCCAGTTACTTCTTGAATGGTGCCCCGCACACTGTTTCTGATTTCCTCCCCTCTCTTCTGTCCTTTTTGGCAATCCTTTCATCTTGGCATTGGAACTATTTCTTTTGGAAAACCGTAGGCACTTGACCCTAGTTATAATTCATTTGTATATGTCTGTGAACATTGGCTTCGGAGAGATCCAGATTCGACTTTGCCACTTTTGTCTGTAACAATCGAAGACAGGAAGTCTTCCCCGGTGAATATGTGACGATCGATTTCATAAATGCCTCATATCTTACACGCCTTTCTGCCTTCGTCATTTCGGCCGTCCCTTTATAGGCATTTTCAAACAATTCAGCAATAAATTCTTGCGTAATTACATGTGCAGGGTGAGCCACTGCTCTCATTCTTGTGAATAAAAGTCCTTCAGCGGCTTGAAAAGCAGCGATCCACTTGCTGTAGTTTGTGGCTCTTGTTTTCAGGCATTTTAAGCACATGAATGTTATGGTCCCTCCAATAAAGGACTGCACTCAGACTCAAATGTGACGCATGATCATCCAAAAATCACCAGTACTCGATTTTCTTCTGTTGGCTGCATGTGTCTCACAAAATGTTGTAGCTATGTGTGATACAGCCCTGTGTTGATATACCCAGTGTCCGAACACATCATTAGTGACCCAGGAGGGGCACCATTCTTCAAACTCTCCTTCATCCTTTTCCGAGGCAACATTTCTTGAGGGATGGTAATCTATTCCTCCCCCCCTCCCACCGCGAAGCTCCCATAAAGTATACAGCCGTTATCAGCTGACCTCCTTCCTCTTCAAGCAGATGCAATTTTTCCCATGTGCTTACCGCATGTTGCAATCACTGTCGGAACTTTGTTAGGAACTGTTGTAATCCCCGACTTATTCACGTTAAATATGCCATGTAGTCCAAATTAATATCTCTCCATTAGCGACGAAAGATTGTGAAGGAAGACGCCTGTTTACTGTTTGTTGCACCCAATCACACGTACAAGAGTAGATATCTATAGGATATCGTCTCCGCATGAAATTATAAGCTCAGGCTTATCGGACCATCTTAGTGTTTTTGTCAAATTTTGTTGTTATTTATTCCTCTCAGAGTAGCCATTAACTAATCTTCTGAAATCTTTCAGTGTCATACCATAATAACATCCGTCCGCAGATGTGTAGTGTTCAGCGACTTCCGCTTCCTACTCATTATTAAGAGTTCTTCCGAATCCTCCCAGTTTGTTAACCGAAAAATCCTGAAAAATTTGGTATAGTGGTGTTAATTTTAAGCTTATCTTTACATAGGCAGCAGTCTCCAAAATAAAGAACATAGAGATAAAAGTACACTTGAAAGGGCCTCGCACATCTGTAATGTGATTTGTGAGGGCAAATTCACTTAGTCAAAGCTCCGTCGCTACCTGACTTTTAGACTTCCCTTTTTTCAAGCCCTCTTTCGCAGCTTCAAGCTTTTCTGTTCTGCATCACTTCCATCCCGTTTTCCTTTTGTAAGCGTTAAAGCAGAAAAAAATTACTCTTTAAATACTACTATCGGTGTACAATATCCACCTGTAACGTTCATAAACGTCTGTAGCTCCATATCAACAAAAAATGTGATAATTATAACAGATGGGGTAAGATTATGCACAGCGCTGTTTACCCCACCTGCGACGCGTAAACTTGTCCCATACATACTACGAGACTATAGCTTCCGTCTGCACATGGAAACGCATTGTAGGAACACCGATGTGTTAATTTATGACAAGACTGACAGTGCATCGTAATACACAATGGAATACAGTTACGACTCATAAGCCAATTATTGCCTGAGTTGTAGTTTATTTCCACACACAAAAACATATTACTGTAATCTAAAAAGTTCTTACTGCACTGAGCGGCCTTCAACACCAGGACAGCCACCAGTCTACGGCAACAAAGGATCTGACACGGAGACTATTTCGTGCCATGCGGAGTACTCAACTGCTGGAGTGTTAAAACTGAGATACATAGTTGGGCCATCCTACACGCCGAGCTGACTTACCCCACTGTACTCTATAGAGATGTGAGGAAGGAACAGACAGAGAGAGAGAGGGGGAGGAAGGAAAGGTCAAGGAGAGGGGAAAATAAATGAACAGAGAGCCGAAATAAGTGGAGGTTTAAATGGACAAAGAGAGAGGGACAGAGGACAATGGGCAGAGTGGTCTGCGGGGCTGGTTGCGGTGGAGGCTGGAGAGTTTCCTCGCCCCATATTATAGGTATTCCTGAAAATTTGTCATTGTAAATTTATAGTAGCTGTCAAAACACTTGTACAATTTAAAACGGAAATGTTGATTACATGAAGTACATAGTTCTTACTCGAATAGATCTATTGTACGCGCCTTAAGTTCTATTTTAAAAACTAGAGAGTATTTTCAAGGCCACTAAGAATGCAGATCACAAAATTTCAGCACTATCTGTACAGTGTATTTAGCCTTTATGGCGCTCCGAGAAATTATTTAATACATTCTGATCTGCTTTGAAAACGTGGCACAGTAAAATGATTTTTATTTAGACAATTACTTTTACCTGCCGTTTTCGAAACTGTACCCACCACATCGTGCGTGTTGGAAATCTAGACTCCGATCAAAGTCATTTCTTCCAAATACCGTTGACATCCTGTTGCAATTCTTTATCCGTTTAACTGCGACTCGCTGCGTTCCATAAATGTTTCTTGGTAATTATGCTGCGCAGTTTTATGAAACGTGCAGTGACAGGAGAAGTTAATGGGGCATGTTTCCCACCCAAGTAAGTCACAGCTAAAGCCTTTCGTTACATAAACACAGTCTGGTCTGCTTATTGAACAACTGGATACATATGTGTCTACTCAAAAGTGCGGGTGGAGGTGACACGAAGTATCCATTAAATCTAGTCCATCCATCAGGGAACACATGGCATCTCGCGCGTTTGCTGCCGCATCCGGTGGGAGCACATACACGTACCAGCCACAACATTAGGACCACCTGACTAATAGCTGGTAAGTTCACCTTTGGCATGGATAACAGCGTCGACGCGTAGTGGCATGGAAGCAAGGAGGTCTTGATAGGTAGTTGGAGGAACTTGGCACTATATCTGCACACACAAGCATCCTGATTCCCGTAAATTACATGTAGGGGGGGATGATGCAGCTTACAATAATGTCATTGATGGTTTCGATCGAGTTCACATCTGGCAAGATGGGGGCAGCACATCAACTGGAACTCTCCACTATGTTTCTGGAACCACTCCGTCAGGCTTCTGGCCTTGTGACATGGTGCACTATCTTGTTGCAAAATGCCACTACATTTCGGGAAACATGATTGTCATGAATGGGTAATGTGGTCTGGCACCATACTCACTGGCCGTGATGGTGCCTTGCACAGGCTCCACAGGACTCATGGACACCCACGTGAGTGATTCCCATTGAATAATGGCGACGCCGCCAGCTTGTCTCCTACCCGCAGTGCAGGTGACAAGGAGATGTTTCCCTGTAAGACGACGGATTCATGCCCTCCGTTCGGAGTGATGAAGAAGGTATTGGGAGTCATTAGACTACGCAACGTACTACCACTGCGCCAACGTTCATTGCCGATGGTCACGTGACAATTTCAGTCGTAGTTGACGCTGTCATGGTGTTAACATTGGCACTTGCATGGGTCGTCAGCTGCGGAGGCCCAACGTTAACACTGTTCGGGGCACTGAGTGTTCAGACACACTTGTACTCTACACAGGATTAATGTTTGACATGAATTCCGTCACATTTGCTGCCTGTCCTGTTTAACCAGTGTGCCCTGCCTACGTAGTCTGACATCTGTAACAAGGGATGGCCATCCAACCCAACGACGTCTGGCTGTGGTTTTCCTTGGTTTCACCACATGTTGAAGACACTCCCCACAGCCCATCCGCCAAGTCATGCAGTTCCCCAATAGCTCGTGCCGAGCCTGAGGATCATCACAATCTGCCCTCGGTCAAACTCGGGCAGATCGGTCCCCTTCCCCATTCTACAGACCGACAGCATTCTAACTGACACCAAATGCACCGTGCATTTGTGTGCTTAGCAGTCATTCCTCGCCAGGTGACGCTGCTATCGCCTGGGCGGTCTTACATGAATAGCTGGCCGGTGCGCATGATGTTCTGGCTGGTCACTGTAGACGTGCATTTACAAGAAGCAGAAAATATATTTTTGCAGCTATTCCTTCTCCGGATTAAAGCATAGCTTGTGCTACGTAAACAGAGAATAGTCCTGCATCACTGGCAATGCTCCGCTTTACAAAAACGTTAAATGATCGGATAGACAGAATTACAGACCAATAACGCTAACATCTGACCGATACAGGACCCTCAAGAATAATTTAAGATTTAAGAATACGCTTATAACATTCCTTTAGGAAAGGCATCTAATATCAGATGATTAGCACACATCCAGGAAGAACGAATCATCTGAAACAAAGCTTGATTTACCCACACATGACATACAATAAACAACAGATGCAGAGAAACAGGTTGATTCGCTCTTCCAAGATCAAAGAGCACTAGCCAAGGTATAATCAAATGGAGTAGTTTTATAAATATCATATGAACTCAGTTATTATTTGACTAATATAGCTCTGAAATTGATTTTGAACAGCTAATGTGCCACAGTATGAATGTAACAAAGCAGATAAATGAGTAACCAGACTAGTTTCAGCAGCACTGCGCGATTGATATCTGACGATAATATTGTATGTAGCGAAGAATCGTCTTTGTACAATCGTAATGAAATGCAGAAAGGCTTGACAAAAATATCTACTACATGCATTGAATAGGAACTCTCCTTAAGTGTGGATATATGTACGATGATACCAGTAACAAAGGAAAGTACTTCGATAGTAACTGATTACAAGATCAGAGCGCCGGCCGCGGTGGTCTAGCGGTTCTAGGCGCTCAGTCCGGAACCGCGTGACTGCTACGGTCGCAGGTTCGAATCCTGCCTCGGGCATGGATGTGTGTGATGTCCTTAGGTTAGTTAGGTTTAAGTAGTTCTAAGTTTTAGGGGACCACAGATGTTAAGTCCCATAGTGCTCAGAGCCATCTTCTTCTTCAATATCAGTGAAGAATACTTCCAACATATACATCTCCAACGTATTACTAACAAGCAATTACATTTATGAGAAGTTTTACGGGAAAGTACGATGTGTCTGTAAATAAATCTCATACAAACCGGTATTGTGACCAATTCTACAGAGACAGTAACTAGCCAATTATTTACAGAACCGAACTTCCTTGTGTAAAGCGGCTTGAAACATCTGAATACTTTGAAAAGTAATTAATGTGTTAAGATTGTAATTCAGTGTTTGAAAAGTTATATTGTATAGTATTGTATGGAACTGGAGACCTAGAAACGACGGAGAGGCTTCGTCACTGCCATAGCTCTCTGTGGTTCACAACCCCACAACAGGCTACTGCAGTCCACTGAACCCACCACCGCTCCACACTCAACCCAGGGTTAATGTGCGGTTCCGCCCCGGTGGAAGTCCCCGGGAACATCTCACACCAGACGAGTGTTGCCCCAATGTTTGCGTGATAGAGTAATGAAGGTGTACGCGTGCGTGCAGAAAGTGTTTAAGCAGCAATCGCCGACATAGTGTAACTGAGGCAGCATAAGTAGAACCAGCCAGAATTCGCCGAAGCAGATGGAAAACCGCCTTAAAAACCATCTACAGACTGGCCGGCACATCGGACCTCGACACTAATCTGAAAGACGGATTCGTGCCGCGGACCGGCACGCCCTCCCGCCCGGTAAATAGTGCGTTAGACTGCACGGCTCTCAGGGCGCTCTTTCAAATCTTTGTTGGGTGTTGTCAAGTGCTGTCATTATGAATCACTAGATTAATGTGGTCTGGGTAATTTTCTCTGCATTTTAAGGAAAAGCTAGTTATTCACGAATCCCAATGTTTACGATGTCATATCCCCTGATAAATGTGTCGTATAATGATATTTGTTTGCGGGTACATACAGTGGTGTATGTAGATACTTTTTCTACAAAGTGTGTTGCAAATTAAGTTAGTAATAAAGAAGTAATAAATTAAAAAGTCATGACTGACGATCAACTTATATTGCATGACATATTAAAGGGAAGCAACTTTTTCAGGCATATAAATGTCTGTGACGTCGTATCATCTGAACTATGTGTTGTATAGTGACATAATTTTGCTAGTAGTATAGTAAAGAAGTAATATATTAAAACATCATATCTGATACTGAAGTCTTACTGCATGAACGGTGAAATGGCAGTACATGATAAACTTTTTTGTTGTCATTGTTTTTGGAGGTGTCAACGAGAATAACTATAGTAGAGGTCGAAAATCGTGTGTAAACTTTCTTCGAACTAAGGGCTTTCATTCTGAAATAATGGATGAATTAAACTTGAGTATTTAAGGGGCGTCCCTTACGCTGCCTCAAGACAAACATGCAGCTTCCAACATTCAAAAAAATGGTTCAAGTGGCTCTGAGCACTCTGGGACTCAACTGCTGTGGTCATAAGTCTCCTAGAACTTAGAACTACTGAAACCTAACTAACCTAAGGACATCACACACATCCATGCCCGAGGCAGGATTCGAACCTGCGACCGTAGCGGTCATGCGGTTCCAGACTGTAGCGCCTTTAACCGCTCGGCCACTCCGGCCTTCTTCCAACATTAATACTAGACTTATTGTGTCATATTTATAACATAATAATATATTTATTGTTGATTAGATCATGACAATAATTTTGAATGTTTAAATTCTGTCAATAGGTATGCGAAATAGTGAAAAATAATAAAAATTTTGTTCCCTCTGGAATGCTTTAGTTACGCAATTAATTACTGATATGGGGTTCGAGCATAGTCATCCCCGCCCCCTCTCCTCCCCGCCAGGAACATGCCACCAGCGTCTGTCTAAACTATGCACTGCGGACAAAGAATCATTACCGGCTGTAGTTATCGCCATAGACCTACCTCACCATCAGTGACTCCGCCGTGTACCAGGACATATCTTTCTTTAGGTGGCATTATCCTGCGAATGCATCTGAGTCTGTTCTAGTTCCTACGCCCTGTGAAGTACCGTAAGCAGAGCTTCACTTGGGTACAGTGGCGTTTGAATAAACTAAAGATGAGGTTCTTCTGAATGGCAGTGTGCCTTGAGCCTGCTTTTCGTCAGCTTAAATTGAGGCGTGACTTTCTGCGTTATGATGTGTCTATGCACTATAAGAAGCCGGAACAGTCGACAGCAACCATTTTATGAACATGCTGTATTCAGTTCTGGCAACGACTGTTTTCCCCGAATCGAAAAGCTGACAGTTCACCTTTAATACAATGAACAAGAGTTCCACGCGCAAAGTACCCAGAATCAGGTCATGACAAAAGCAATTATATCGCGCTCGACTCCGAATCCTACAAGCCGAGCCACATCCTGATCACACGACAAGCCCAACAGTTCCGTTCTTCGCACCAATCCCCCGCCTCTGACACGTAACACGACCCCACTCCCAAACCTACCTCCAACAGTGCAGTAATGTCTCATCGTATTTCTCAGCGCTTTAGTTTAAATTGTAGAAACGCTATGAAATCCCGAAGCAATAAATACAAGAAGCAATAATATCAATCTTTTGTAGTTTAGGACGTGACCTTCCAGCCCCGTCGGTTAAATGAACAGTGAGAAACAAATCAAATAACTTCACATCGCAATGCAATTTGAGCGTGACTGTAACGTATGTTTCCGATAAAAGAAGAGCTAATGCTTTCAATTTTGTTCTCAGTATTTTGTCAACATATAGAGATGTCCTTTACGTACATTAACACATGTGGTCTCATTTGTAATATTTGCCTCACTAATACAAAACAGTATATGATTCTTAATCTTACATATTAAACTTGTTTGTTGAATGTACTGCTTCTATGAAAACTAGTGTATTATTAATAGTTAATTAACAATTAATTAGAGAAATTTGTTTTATGCGCGATTGGTTGCAATTATCACTGATCGAGTGTGGCAAAACTTGTTTAAAATCAGTCCTTGCCATACTGCTGATATTTTAGACTGACTGAAGAAACAAGCTTAGAACTAACGACATGGCGTGGTCTGGGCGGAGGCTACAGCCGTAGTCCTTCTCTGATGTTATGTTCTCCTAACACAGGGCTGCACTCGTGAGCTGCCCTTGCGGCTGCTCGGAAAAGGCCGAAGACATCCGAAAACACACGATCGACAGCTGACTCCCGCGTTTGAGACATGTTGGTATTCTTAGCGTTGTCGTAATTCTTCAGGTACAATGCAGTGAATAGTTACAACACAATATAACATGCGCATAGTATTTTCGAATGTGTAGCCTCCCAAAAATTGCCATCGAATGAAAAATTAATGACGGTTAGCTCGTAAAAATTCTGCAGCGTACAGAAGCACACGAAACTACGTTAGTGTGTGTGATTATATGTGCCATCTCGGCAAGTAAGTCTTTGCAAGTAAAAGAATTGGATTGAATTGTATTGTTTCAGGGAAGAGACCAAACTGCGAGGTCATCGGTCTCGTCGGATTAGGGAGAATGGGGAAGGATGTCGGCCGTGCCCTTTCAAAGGAACCATCCCGGCATTTGCCTGGAGCGATTTAGGGAAATCACGGACAACCTAAACCAGGACGGCCGGACGCGGGATTGAACCGTCGTCCTCCCGAATGCAAGTGCAGTGGTCTAACCACTGCGCCACCTCGCTCGGTGCAAGTAAAACATCCATGTTGTTTTCCTATCAGTGTTCAAATCAAATGGCTCTGAGCACTATAGGAATTAACATCGGAGGGCATCAGTCCCCTAGAACTTAGAGCTACTTAAACCTAACTAACCTAAGGACATCACACACATCCATGCCCAAGGCAGGATTCGAACCTGCGACCGGAGCTGTCACGTGTTTCCAGACTGAAGCGCCTAGAACCGCACGGCCACACCGGCCGGCCTGTACCGCCACAAATTAATATATTGCAAAGGCTGACAGCCATTACAAGCAGTACGAATCATTCTAAATTCTGTCGTTCAGTTCAGAATAAAATATGTGGGGTTGGAAAGGGAAGGGTGGCGGTGCGGTAATCAAGAAAAAGTGTATAATATGTCCCTCTCGACGGCGTAATATCCCACTTAAGTATAGCACAGTCATATTGTAATAAGGAAGAAACATAATTTTTAATAAATGTCTGTTAACTAAATACATGTAGGCTTACTGAGGAGTGTTAACCTCAGAGCTGGACTGCTACTTATGAAAAAGAGATATGTATTTTTATTACTCGATTATAGCCTTCATTTGTTTTTTCACTAGCATCTCCATGTTTGTAGTGAGATTACTGGTCATTAAACGCATTGCTCCGGCAGATGAAGGTCAGTAGACTACTCCAGTGCTTCGATTTTGTTAATTTCATTGTTGAAGAAAAACTTTCACAGAAATATATGATCCGAGACATACTCCAGACTTGAGCAGCTATTCGAAACATCTGTGGAAACTGTTCACAAAGGAGATCCTTGCAAATTATTTGAATATTTTTTTGCAGTGCGAAGCGTTTATCATGAGTACATGACTGCACACAAAGGCAATAAGCTTCAACTGAATTTCAGGAGGTGCAATTTCAACGTTGATTGCAACATGAGTTGCAAAAACAGTAACATAAAGATCAAATCTTGTAATATCGTAACTAATTAATCACAATCTTCTTTCATTGTACATTTTCGTAGATTTATTTCATCTATAATTAGAGCAAAGTTTGAAAAGTACTCAAATGACAGTAACGGCTCCATGGGAGCCGCTACATGGCTTGTTACAAGAGTCACATGCTCAAAACACACCTGGGTGCCCTTCCGACACTCAGGGAATTTTAATCCGGAACTATGTTATATTATCAAACTCAGTATGTCTACAAATGTGAATGCGTGTCGGCTGCTGACGTATGCATGGGCTGTCTGCTGTGGGTTCTCTGAATGTGGAGATGCAGTTTAGCCAACCACATTATCAAGTAGAGTGCGATTGCACTAGACCAGAGAGATATAAGTTAGCTGGTGCCGTTAGGTTTGGAAATAGCCGCTGTGCAGACTCTCTGAGCCCTTCCGGCCACTGTGTGTGGACCCTGGACGAGGGGAGTCGGTTAGGAATTCCCTGCCGAATCTCTCTGGTGAGTAAAGACGCTCTGCGTGATGAATCCTATAGTCATCGTCGTTAGGACCGATAGTCAGGTTGCATAAAATTGCTATTTTTTTTTGTATCAGTGATGACGGGCCAGCATTCCATATAAGCGTACCAGTAAGTAAAGAGAGTGATCAAGAAGCTATTTTCATGATTTTATTAAATAAAATGCTGTAGTCATATAAAATTCTTTGCCTCACAGCAACGTCTTATTTCCGTTACCATTCCAGTTAAGTTATTAAAACTATCAACTTGAAGTTATCCAATAATCAGAAATGTTGTAGTGATTTTTGCTCATGGAAACGGTCGTAGGCGTCTTCTACAAAAGATACAGGTGCCATTTTCAAGCTGAGGATGCCTGCCAAGGCTTTGCGGAAAGCAAGTATCATGCATAATGGCGACCCTTTAACTAACCATCTCGTTCAAATTAGGAATCCTTTTGTGATGTTGTGAGATTGCTAGGATGTACTAATAAATTATTAAATTTCCACAGGTGTCACAATTCCAGTTTGAGAATAATCAGCGTTGCAAATACTGCGTTGCATATACTACGTTGCTTTGTGATTTTATTTGTGTGATTTTGGGGGCAATTTCCTTGTGTGTTATATTCATGTATTTTGGGGCATTGTAAATTACGTGTGACAATAAATGTGTTAGACTGCGTGTGACGGCTGTGCTAGTTTGCGCTTAATTATAGCTTTGCCGGCCGCGGTGGTCTAGCGGTTCTAGGCGCTCAGTCCGGAGCCGCGCGACTGCTACGGTCGCAGGTTCGAATCCTGCCTTGGGCATGGATGTGTGTGTTGTCCTTAGGTTAGTTAGGTTTAAGTACTTCTAAGTTCTAGGGGGCTGATGACCAGAGATGTTAAGTCCCACAGTGCTCAGAGCCATTTGAACCAATTATAGCTTGCACTAGGCTACGAAACATAATTCGTCGTAATTGGAGTTGTCAAGGTAGGGAATTCGTTTCTCCGTAAGCGAACCTCTATTAACTACGTACTTCGCGCAAAAGTATGATCCCAGTATCCAAAATGGAAACACGTGGTCGCTCGAGGAGCGGTACGAGGATAAATAGTACAGGCGCAGAGGAAGTTACCACGAATCAGGTAGCCTCGGAGAGAGAGGAGACAGGTGCGGGTGACACAAACAGCGGGATTATCCCCGATTTCAGTTGCGCTGCACAATGATGAACTTAGAAAATGTGCAGGCTATCTCCCCGGTCGGTAGCGGTACTTCAGACCCAAGCGCGAGCGCGGACGAAACCGAGAAAATAGCGAGGAGGCAAAGTCCGTCGGCTAACTCAAACCCGAATAACATGTGCATGGCTGAGTTGGTCAGGATGATGAAAGAAAATATGAAGAAATAGGAAAAAAATAATACGAAATTAAACTCAAAACTCGTGGACTTTATGCGTGAAAGAGATACGGAATTAAAGTCAAAACTAGAGGGCATCATGACCGGAGAAAATGCGAGATCTGAAGAGAATAAGGCGCTACTTGAAGAGGTACGAAAGGACGTTGTAAACGAGGTCAACGAAAAAATTGAAGTAGTAGGTAGTAGATTAAGCGGTGACAAAAAAGATCAGAAAAGAGTTCAGGTCGAAATGAGGAAACGTGGACAAAAATTATAAAAAGGACTCCAAATATTAACAGAAAGATGTAATAGCGAAGAGAAAAAGGTGATAAAACGGATAAAGGCCGTCGAAGCAATTCAATAAAAGGTAGATGCTAACACTAAGGTAATCGTAGAACTTGAGGGAAAAGTAGGAGCGGTAAAAGTGGAAAATATGGAGGAAATAAAGAAGGCGAAAGAAGAGTTAGAAAAACTCACGGAAAAGGTTGTAGATATTACAATATCGGAGAGAAGCGAGAATGCTTTGTTGCTGAATGCTATAGATAATGAATAAAAGAAATTATTGAGGAGTTTTCAGTAACGCCAATGCGAGGTCAACAGTCAAACACGCGATGCTACAAACGAGGTATGCTAGCGCGTGGCTCATGTGGAGAATCTTTTCGCGTGTGGAACCGAAAAGGGAAACCACATGCAAAAATGCGCACAAGAATGTAGCAAGGGATGTGATTCCGGACATGAGGAGGACCACGAAGAAACTAGCGGGCGTAGGGATATAGGGAAATGTCTGGAAGGACACAGAAACCCATGCATAAGCTCGCACAGGTGCCAAGAGGAAGAGTTTGATTACAAATACATTTTCTTGTGCGAAAATTAGAAGTCTTCCCCAACTCGGTGAACGGGATACACTCAAGTGCTTGGCTTGAACAATACCAGTTTTGCCTACCACCCAATTGGCCGGATGAATACAAAATAGAATTTATGTGTGGGCATCTCGAAGCCGAACCCGCTGTGCGAATGAGAGTTGTAGTGCGCAGGTGCACGACAGTACGCGAGTTTCAGCGCGAGTTTCTCTCGGCCTATTGGTCCGAGGTGGCTCAAGACCGCGTAAGGGATAAGTTGATGATGTTACCAAGTATAAACCAATCTGGTTTTGCGAGTCCTGCGCGACTTTTCGAACACATGCTGCAGAGCAACCAGTTCCTCTACAACCCTTAAAGTCCGGGGGTAGTGATAAGGCTGTGTATAATCAAACTTCCAACTCAGCTGCGCCATATCGTAATAGCTGGACGATGTAAGGACGATAAAGAATCGCTCAAACTACTCCTACGTGAGTTAGAGTACGACATCGGCGAGTGGGAACAGGAAAAGGCACAATTCGCAGAAATAGGCGATGTAGGACAAAAGCGTAAAACGAGACGCGGCCGCAGTAAAACGAGGAGACATACGGGCTCACGGGTAGGCAAGTACTCAGACACTAACTACCAACCGTATAGAGGTAACTGGGGGAACGAAAACAAATATGGTAAATACACAAACGAATGGCGTAATGGCAATCACGACAAGCATGATTATCGCAAAAGAGGAAAATACAAGCACGGTAACCGGCAGAGCTCATCTCGAAAAATCTGTGAAGAATACGGGCAGGCCCCGACGGATAAGAAAAGGGACACTGTTCCCGGTGATGTGGAAATCAGACCGACGATCCACGAAGAAACCCACCGGCAATGGAGGGAGAACAGCAGTTAAGAACAATGCAGATCGAGGGAGACAGTATTAGCCCGTACCCGATGACGGAATGTGGCAAAGTACGTTACATAGGTCAGGAAGATATTAGGGAAACACTGCTTCAAGAACAAACGGATAACAGGATTTCAGCCTTTAGTCCGGTGATTGCCATCGCAGTGAAATGGGTACCACTGGACTGTGTAATCGATCTCGATTGTTAGTGAGGCTGCATTCCGAAAATTCGGGGAGGCGGGAGCTTGGCCGACATTGCCGGTGCGAGGGACGAAGGTGGAAAGGCCAATATACGGTAAAAGTCCTGACGTCCATTGGCAGACTAGGATCATGTTCAAATCCCAGGTCGAGAAGTTCGAGGACAACTTCTTCATTGAGCCCTTAATGAAAACTGAAGTAATTTTAGGGTTAGACTTCATGAACACTCGCCGGGCTATTGTTTGTGTGGAGCTATCATGGCTTTAAACAGAGAGGGGGACCCCGTTGAATTGAAGTTCGATAATTGGGTCATAAGGGATGAGTCTGAAGCCAGCTGCCCTCGTAAAGTGTATTAGCAGAGAGAGCTTACCGCTATCAGCGCACGGAAGGGATGGGGTTTTCAGAAAAATAGAAGAAAGCATGCACAGCGTAGGATACATGCCAGAAAACGCTCGCTTAAGATTGACAGAGGATTTAAGGAATCACGAGAGAATGTTTTCGGACGCACCGGGTGCGATATAAGGCTTTGAATACAAGTTCCAACTACGGGAACACATAGTTTTTCGTGGTTCCGTACCCCATTTCGTTAGCACATAACGAAAAAGTGCAGGCAGGGGTTGCGAAGATCTCGAACAGGATGTAATCCAACTCGCCGTGAGTTCGTACAACTCACCGCTTTTAGTGGTAGCCTACGAAAAAGGACGCGAATCGGTGCTGGATTCTCGGCCAATCAGCACGGTTATTAAAGCAGAAACAGACAGCTCGGAGAGCATGGAAGAATTATTGCAACGTTTCCATGGAGTGAAGGTATTAACCTCCATTGATATGAGAGCCAGTTGCTGGCAAATCGTGTTACATCCAGAATGTAGGCAGTATACCGCATTTTTGTGTTATGGGAACTACTACGAATTTAAACAGCTTCCGTTCGGACTGAATGTTTCTGCGGCAGCGTTCATACGAGGCCTGAACAGCATCCTTCCTGAGGACCTACGTGAGAGAATTACATTATACATTCACGATGTGCTGATAGAAAAATCCTGGGAAGAACATGTACGGGTAATTTCACTACATTAAAGGAAAACGCTTGCGTGGATTTTATACTGGGGATAATAACTTATATTGTACCGCCCAAACACAATACATAAATACGTTAACGACGGAAACGAGCACACTGTTTCCTCCAAGGAACCTCACCCGCAAAAACAATGTTTCCGTGTCCTGTCGATTATCGACTTGTCACTCCCACACAGCCCCCCCCCCCTCTTCCCTTAAAGTGCGGAGCACCCGGTATGGCGGGGTACTTAAACTTCACCTCTCTGCCTGCCAAAGTGCGGATAGTGCGAGTGTGGGTGATGCTTGATGATACCGCTGCTGCATTAGGTCCCCTGGTGTGGAGCTCCGGTGGGTCACAGTTACTGGCTCTGCCGAAGGTGTGGGTTCTTTGCGAGTTGTTTCTGAAGTTGTCTGTGAAATTGCAGTCGGTGCTGTCATTGTCCAAGCGGGTTTTACCCTCTCAGTGGAAACATTGGTCGACTTTCCTTGGAGGAAGATATCCATTGTGTGTGTGCCCCATCCTAGCATTTGGTATGGTCCAGTATACGGTGGCTGTAAAGAATGACGTACCAGGTCTGTGCGGAGCATGATGTTGGAACAAGTATCGAGGGACTTGTGTATGAACACTGGGTGCGTGCCATGGTGAGACGTTGGGGCTGCACGTAGCATCTCCGCCTGCTTCCTCATTTGTTGCAAGAGGTGGGGGGTAGTTGTGTCTCATATGGGAGAGGAACTGGTGCAAGGAATTCAGCTGGAACACGTAGTGGTTCTCCATATACCAACTCTGCCGAGGAACAACTGATGTCTGTTTTTAATGCGGTCCGTAACCCCAGCAAAACCACTGGTAACGCTTGAGTCAATGAGTCCTCATGGCACATTTGGGCAGCCTTTAAAGTCCGGTGCCACCTTTCCAACAAACTGTTGCTGGCTGGGTGGTAGCTAGTTGTCCGGTTACGTTGGAAGCCGCAGAGTTTCGACAGTTGTTGGAACAGTGTCGACTCGAGTTGGCTTTCTTGGTCGGTGGTAACGAAAAATGGGCACCCAAAACGAGCTACCCAAGTTTCCAAGAATGCCCGTGCAGTAGTCTCTGCAGAAATGTCCGTGATTGGTGTGGCTTCTGACTACCACGTGCAACGATCCACTGCCGTAAACAAGTACCTGTAACCTTCCGAAGGGGGGAGGGGTCCAACCAAGTCAATGTGTACATGCCCGAAACGTGCTGTTGGGGTTGGGAATTGTCCTATTGGAGTGTGAACATTGCGTCCCACTTGGCTACGTTGACACTGATAGAAGCTGCGGGCCCACTCCCGTGTATCTTTCTTGATTGAAGGTCACACAAAATGGTCCATCTCTAACTTCACTGAGGCATTGGTTCCTGGGTGTGCCAGATTGTGAATGCTGTCGAATACCTTTCGCTGGAACTGGGGAGTGATGTATGGGCGTGGTCTAACCATTGAGGTGTCGCACCATATCTTAAATGGGCTATCAGGGGACGTCCACAACTTGTAAACATAGGCCAGTGGATAAGTCCACCAACAAGGACTGCAGCTGCGCATCTGAAGCCTATGCCCTTGCCAATTCAGATTAATCCAACATTGGACTTGCTCCGTTAATGCGCGAGAAATAGTCTGCCACAATGTTGTTGCCACCATGGATGTGATGCACGTCTGTCGACAACTGGCATACAAACTCGATATGGAGGGCCTGGACGGGGGAACATGAATCCCTGATTCTGTAGAAAGCTGCCACGAGAGGTTTATGGCCGGTGTATATGGTGAATTGCCTGCCCTCGGCGAAAGGGTGGAAGTGCCTGACATTTTCATACATTGTGAGGAGTTCCCTGTCATATGCAATCCAACGACTTTGACCCATCTGTAGTTTTTATGAGAAAAAACGTAGTGGCAGCCAATGACCCTTCACTCTCTGGTGCAGTGCTGCACCGATAGCCACTTGGCACGCATCCACTACTAGGGCTAGCTGAGCTCCTGGCGCAGGGTGTGCAGGCCACACTGCATTGTGAAGGCTGTTTTGCAGTGCCTTGAAAGCAGAGTCTGTCTCGGGTGTCCATGGGAGTGGGCACTTGCCAATTTTGTTGTGTCCAGCCAAGGCATTGTTCAGTGGCGTCTGGATTGCTACTGTTCCGGGGAGGTGGCGGCAATAGAAATTTATCATTCCTAGGAATCGTCGGAGATCTTGGTGTTTTGAGGCCGTGGTAGGGTACGCAACAACTCCAGCTGTTCTGGCAGTGGGAAAATGCCCTGAGCTGACACTTTATAACCCAGGAAGGTCACTACGGGTTCCCCAAACACGCAATTGTCCTTCTTAAGTCATATTCCATGACCACAAAGCCTGATTTGCACCTCGTTTACGTGTTACTGATGGTCAGAAGTATTTTCCGAAAACACCAGAATTTTGTCTAAATAGGCGAAATAAAAAAAATAGATGGGTAGATCACATAACTAATGATAAAGTATTGAATAGAATTGGGGAGAAGAGGAGTATGTGGCACAACTTGACAAAAAGAAGGGACTGGTTAGTAGGACATGTTCTGAGGCATAAAGGGATCACAAAGTTAGCATTGGAGGGCAGTGTGGAGGGTAAAAATCATAGAGGGAGACCAGGAGATGAATACAGTAAGCAGATTCAGAAGGATATGGGTTGCGGTAAGTACTGGGAGATGAAGAAGCTTGCACGGGATAGAGTAGCATAGAGAGCTGCATCAAACCAGTCTCCGGACTGAAGACCACAACAACAACAGGCGAAACATGATGGCAGTCCTCTTAGCACGCTGTCCAGAAACCGTTGCCATGTTTGGGCAGCATTTTTCAGCCCAAATGGCATCACCAAAAGTTCTAACAGCCCGAATGAGGTTGTCACTGTAGTCTTTGGTATGTCCTGCTCTGCCATTGGGATCTGATTATAAGCCTTACGGCAATCTAAAACACTGAATATGGTCGCTCCGGACAGTGAATGGCTGAAATGGCTTTGAGCACTATGCGACTTAACTTCTGAGGTCATCAGTCGCCTAGAACTTAGAACTAATTAAACCTAACTAACCTAAGAACATCACACACATCCTTGTCGAAGGCAGGATTCGAACCTGCGACCGTAGCGGTCGCTTGGTTCCAGACTGCAGCGCCTAGAACTGCACGGCCACTTCGGCCGGCTGAATGGGTGAAATCCTGTATATGTGGCACAGTGTATCTGTCCGGAACAGTTCGGGCATTCTAAGCTCGATAATCACCGCATGGGCGCCATGACCCATTCTTTTTACGGGCAAGGTGCAGAGGAGAGGACCACGGACTGTTGGATGGCTGTATAGTTCCTCCTTGTAGCATCTCGTTGAAAATGGACTTGGTTTCCCGCAAGCGATCAGGTGCAAGCCTGCGAAGGCGTGAGGAGACTGGTGGGCCAGGAGCTGTACGGATATGGAGCACCGTCTCATGCTTCGCCCTGTTCTTTCTTGTTCCATGTTGTGGCCTGGGTGTTGCCTTTGCGGATAAAACAGCAGGAGCCTGTTGATGTGCCGTCAACTGCTTCGGTGTCATTTGAGCCATCTGCAGGGCAGATTCCTTTGTCCCCAGGTGGGTGCACTAAGGTTATCTACCCTTGGGCATGCATGAGAGGTATGACGTCCTTGTATTCCCGGGATAACCCATCCATTGGCAGAATGGACGAGTTGTGACCTGCGTAAATCCACGGACAATGCATGTTTTGCCAGGAAATCTGCACCCAGTATAAGTTGGTCGATATCGGCCATATCGAAGGTCCAATTGCATTTTTCTGGTAGCCCAATGTCGACTGCCAGTGTTTTCTGTCCATATGTGTGGATGACTGAATTGTTGACTGCTTTCAATGTGGTTTGTTCAGCACGTTTGTTTGAAGGGAAAAAATATACAAGCAGAGTGCTGACATCTGAGCCGGTGTCAGCCAAAAACATCCATCCCGTAGAGCGATCAGGAACAAAAAGTCTTTGTGAAGCTGTGTACCTTACAGCTTTGGGAGAAGTCGATCCGCATAACGTGGGCGCGTGCTGAAACGGGGGTGTTCTCCTTCCATGCGTCTTTGAGTTTAGGCGCAGTTGCTTGTTGCCACGGTCGGCTGCGCCTAAAGCAGGCCGTGGGATGCGTTTGGGTGCGAGCACGGCGGATTACGCTTAGTGGTTCAAATGGCTCTGAGCACTATGGGACTCAACTGCTGAGGTCATTAGTCCCCTAGAACTTAGAACTAGTTAAACCTAACTAACCTAAGGACATCACACACATCCATGCCCGAGGCAGGATTCGAACCTGCGACCGTAGCGGTCTCGCGGTTCCAGACTGCAGCGCCAGAACCGCGCGGCCACTTCGGCCGGCTACGCTTAGTGGATTGCGCGCCGAAACGCTGGTGGAACCAGCAATAGCCGGTGCCGTTGTTTGCTTGACGTGGCGGGCGCGTCGTCTGGCGACGACCCATGGGCGCGTCGTCTGGCGACGACACGTGTGTGTGCCAGCCGCCGCAACGTCGCGTGGCTCTAGCCACTGCACCTGGGCGGTCAGCTGATCGATGGCAGCGCGGAGAGATGGGAAATCTTAGTTCGCGTCCGGCGCTCGTCGTGCGGTCGTGACAGCACAAGTAGTAGGCGCCGCGTCAATCGGCTCTGGCTGTGCTCGGCTGGTGTCGTTGGCCGAGGTGGTTGCTGCGGCGGCCGCTGTAGCGTGCGAGTCGAGCAGGGAGTGCGCTCTTCCGGTCACTTGCAGCAACTCGCTTAAACGCCGGCCCCTGCAAGCAATTAACCCTAGAAACATCAAGCACGGGCAAAAGTTACTTGTAAATTTTTGTGTTTTAAAAATGTCATGGCAAATATCATTCTATGTTTTTGGGTTTTTTCTATTTGTCTGTTGCCTTATAATACACTATGCTGTACGTTTCTATGGTTAAATTTTTATAATTGCAAGTACAAAATAGGAATTATAGGCCCAAGAGCATATTTTGCCCGGGGTTGGTACTCCACGCGACTATAGTTCTTATTATCTTCCCTACAACCACCAAGCATGTGCAAAATTTGCCCGTACATTTTCTTTTTTTTATTCAGCTGACAACCTCGAACATGAGTATTACAGTGGTTTGTTGAGCGTCTAATTGTTGAGTTTCACTTTCACTGTTGATTTTAGACTTGCCATTATTACTATTAGCAGTTTGTCACAGTAGAGCGACACCTTTATTGTAAAGTAGATTTAGTAAGATGAGTTTTAGAGGCTTGAACGACGCAGAAGTTCTTGAAGAACTGTTACTCGACGACGAATTATCAGATTTAAGTGATTTTGAGTCAGATCATACAGAAGTAGAAAAGGATTCCAGTGCAGAAGCGGAGGACAATGAAGAAGAAATGCAGGTAACGCTCAAAATAAATATGTTACAAGTTCTGGCAGAGTGTATCTTGCAGAAGCTCCGAGACATAGTAAAAGGGATTTTAGTAACATAGTCTGTGAATGTCAAGGAATAACCAGTGCCGGGAAAGTAACAAGCATATGTGAATCATTTTAAAAAAATTTAACTCCTGAATTACTACGAAAAATACTTGACCATGCAAATGAAGAAGCTGAAAGAGAAAACGTATCTCCCATTAGCGATTCTGAAATATGTGCATTGATGGGAATTTTAATTCTAATGGGAGTTCACCAGGACACCAATATTTATTTATCTGATTTATGGTCAAATTTATTGCGAAGACCGATTTATAGAGGAGCTATGGGTAAGACAAGAGCATATCAGGTATTGGAAATTCTTCGCTTTGATGACAAAGGCAGAAAGACATGTACGTGACAAATTTGCGCCGCTGTATGAAGTACTTGAAGTATTGAATGGAATATTCCCACGGTACTTCATAAGTAGACCTGACAATACAATTGATGAAATGTTGTGTCTTTTCAGAGGTCGTTGTCCTTTCAAACTTTTCCTCAGAGACAAACCTGGAAAATTTGTAATATTAGTCAGAATGCTTTGTAGTGCAACTGAACGATACATAATAAAAATGGAAGTGTATGCTGAAAAAGACAGTAGACCTGCCAGTGAACGAGGTCCTCTTTAGATGGTGAAGAGACTGGTGGAGCCAATGAAGAATACAGGCGACAATATCACAACTGACCGCTTCTACACTTCCGCGGACATTATCTATCAAGACTACAAACTTACATTGGTTGGGACACTCAAATCAACCAGAAAACATATACCGCAGGAAATTAAGACGACAGCAGGCAGAGAGCTGTGTTCCTCCAAATTCGCATTCGCAGACTCATCTTCTAAGAAGCCACCAGTAACAACTGTCTCTTACATCACAATGGAAAAACCTAAGAAAACTCGGTTGATGTTGTCTACACAACATTGTAATGCAGGAGTAGAAGTTGATACACCAAAAACGCAAACACACATAAACCTGTACTATAATTCCATTAAGGGAGGAATTGATGCCGTAGATCAAATGGTTAGAACATACTGTACAAAAAGGGGTACGAAAAGATGGCCACCGTCAATGTTCTACAGCCTGCTTGATATGGATACAGTTAACTCATACACACTGTTCAAGATGAATGCTCCTAAATGGAATGAAGGGAAACCAAACGCCCGAAAACTGTATCTCCATGAATTAGGCTATGAACTTTTGAAACCACACGTAGAAGAGTGAGCCATGGATTTGAGAGGACTTCAGTTGCCTAATATTTGCATGGTGGGAGAGATCCTTGGAAAGATACTAGAGGAAAGCAAAATTGCTGCAAATGAAGAACTAACTAGGAAAGCAAGGTGCTACTTATGCTTGAAGAATGCAAGCAACCAGAGAGCAAGAGACAACATCACAAAAACCAAGTTAACATGTGGAAGCTATGGGCGTCATCTGTGTAAGACTCATTCAGAATCAACCACTTTTTGTGCAGGAGGTAAATATCATCTGTAAGTGAACGTATTCTCTCCAAGTGAAAAGTGTTTTCCGAGAGTTTTCAATGCACAATAACATGTATTTTAGCAAGTGTTTTCATTTCTGTTTTTGAAACTTTCTCTCAAGGACAAAACTGTATTATTCAGTTAATACATCAAAGAGTGCATAGAAACTTTAGACAGCCTTTCTATTCAATTACAAACCTTCGTATCTTGTTTACACAAACTTTCATTGACAAAGATTTGAACATCCTTGGTTGTAATATTCACCGTATGAATGTTAAAAAATTAAGCTTTCAATTATTTTGTCACATTTCCTGTTAAACTAATATCTCAATGGAAACAGAATTACATAAAATAAATGCATATTACAACAAATTACAAGATTTACAACTTATTGTAGCACGGGCAAAATTTGCCCTGGGTTGGTGCTCCGAGTAACCTAAAAAACCTTGGTGTTTCTAGGGTTAAGGTTAAGCACACCTGCGGAGGCAACTGCTGTTGCCAGATGTGCACAAGCAATGTGTCTGAGAACACGGAAGGGTCCTCCATAGCACGTAAATGCAGATATAAGTCTGAAGGCGACCTGTCACTGCATTTCTCGTCGTACAGCAGCTGTGTTATCCGTTAGTCCACAGGTTTTGTGCAACGCGAAATTAACGCCGTCCTGAGGGTGGCGTAGGCTTGTTGTGGTGAGGGTTGCATAATTATATCCGATACCACTGACGATTCACGTTGGTCCAGGTTGCATATCACTAGCGTGAACTGTTCAAAATCATCGACTATTTGTTGTTGCACGAAAATTTTCTCCATGATAGCGAACCAAATTTCCGGACGTTCGGGAACGAAAGGTGGGCCACGAGAGCCGGCGAACGGAAAGTCTGAAACTCGTGGGAGCGGCACCGACGCGGGTGATTAGAACGCGAGCATATTTGGTCTGATGTCGGCGTGTCCTGCGGGCTGGCTGTGCGAGGCAATATCCTGTGGTGGAGCGCGGGAAACGCCGGTACACGCGGCGCGGTTGGAAACGTAACGTCGTGGACGAAATCGGTACGAGATATAGAAATCCGTGGCACTGTTAACTGAGGGGTTTGCTGCATCGCGTCGAGCTCCTTCTTGGTATTCTGGATGACGCCGTCGATGTCGCGGAAGACGGAGCGAAAAATATCTAAAGAAACTTGTCTACTGTCACACCACTTAGTTACTGGGTCACCACTTATGTAGGGGTAACTTCACTACATTAAAGTAAAACGGTTACGTGGATTTTATACGGGGAATAATCACTTTTATTGTACCGCACAAACACAATACATACATACGTTAACGCGGGAAACGAACACACTGTTTCCTCCAAAGAACCTCACCCGCAAAAAAATGTTTCTGTTTCCTGCCGACTATCGACTTGTCACTCCCACAAACACAATATGGTGTTGAACAGTTTATTAGACGCTTTTGAACGAGCCAGTATAAAAGTTAACCTAAATAAATCTCCATTTGGACGTAAGAGAATAAAGTTTCTACGTCACGTAATTTCGGTGGATGGGATACAACACGACCCCGTGAGAATTAAAGCGATTGGTGAATTTCCAAGGCCAACAACGAAGAGGCATCTAAGAGGATTCTTAGGAGTCACAAATTTTTTCAAGAAATTTGTGACCTTAAGCGTGCTGGCCACGCCGCGTCTCCGCACTCTAACAGGAAAGAATACAATTTGGTATTGGGACGCTTCAGCACAAGACGAATTCGAAAGATTGAAGGAGGCATTAGTAAATGCACCTGTTCTTGCACACCCAGACTTGAGTCGTGATTTCTACTTGATGACGGACAGTTCGGCGAAAGGCATTGGCGCTGTTCTGTTTCAAGGAGAAGACACTAACGATTCATCGACCTGGAAGCCCGATTCTTTCGTGAGCAGAGTGTTGTTGCCAGCAGAAAGAAACTACTCGGTCACGGAACTCGAGGGGCTGGCATTTGTCAGGGCGTTCAGTAAATTTAGATACTTCTTATACGGAAGGAACACGAAGGTATTTGGTCCCGGCAGAGGCTCGTGTCCTCCCTTGGGCATGGGTGTGTGTGTTGGTCCTTAGGATAATATGGGTTAAGTAGTGTGTAAGCTTAGGGACTAATGACCTTAGCAGTTAAGTCCCATAAGATTTCACACATTTCATTTCACGAAGGTATTTACCGGCCATTGGGCGCTAAAATTCCTGATGTCGGCAAAGTTGGGCCCACGGCAGGTTATCTCACTGGGCGCTTTACCTACAACAGTACAACTTTACAATCAAGAATAAACCAGGAGAACAGAACCTGATTGCAGACACTCTCTCTCGGGCTCCGGTAGGCCTAAGGAACGGAGTAGACGGTGAACCGGGCGAAAACAGTTTCACCATTTTGTACCTGAAAAATGTCACCTTCGAAAACTTTGTGACAATGTCACTAAAGAATGTCGGTCGCGAACAAGACAAAGACCCCATATTCAAATAAGTGAAGGAAAAGTGGAGACACAGGAATCAAGCGGCCATTATAAGGTATAAAAAGGGATTCTTTTCCGGAAACGGAGCACAGAAGACCGACGGTGGCTGGTGGTAATATCTGAGAAAATGATCAGTAAACTAATTCGGTACACCCACCTAATCTACGGACACTTTGGGGCACGGAAGAGCTTTCAGAAGCTACGCGAGACGTGCTATTTCAATAGTATGCTGAAAAGAATACAGCGTGTGATCAGAGTGAGTAAGCCGTGTCAAAGGACTAAGCAGTCCACCACATCTTTCGCCGCTCCGAAGTACCCGATAATTCCAAACAGGTTGCGAGAAGTCGCTGCGGTGGACTTGTTCGGGTCAATAACTCGGACGAAGTCTGGCTATGCGTACGTTCTCGTAGCTGTCGAACTAACATCGACATTTGTCCGCTTTACTCCGCTGAGGAAAGCCACGAGGAAAACGGTTGCGGTGGCATTTGTAAACGATTTCGTGTGAGAGGTCGGGCCGGTCAAACGGCTAATCTCAGACAACAGGCCGCAATTGCCAGTCAAAATTTGCTGCAGATGTTAAAGCGGAGAAAAATGAAGGCGAACTTTATCTCGTTGTTCCACCCATCGTCCAACCCCGCAAACGCGTCATGAAAGAGTTAGGGCGGCTGTGTAAGCTATACTATTACCGCAAGCACAACACGTGGGACGTGCATATAAAGGCATTCCAAGCAATTTTGTACGAGTTTCCGAATGCGACAACGATGTTGCCACCGGTATTGGGAATGAAAAATATGGAGCCTCCGAACTGAATCAAAGAACTGGTAGCATGGCCAGAGGAATGACAACTCCGACACAAGGAGATCATAGACATAGCATTGACGAACATAAAGCGCGCTGCCGAAATTAGGCAGAAGACATACCAGAAGAAAGTACGAAAAATCGATTTCTATAATGGACAAAAAGTGTGGGTTCGATCACACAAGCTATCAAACAAGGGGAAAAGGATCTGCAAACAATTCCTTAGCCTTTACAGTGGACCTTACCGATTGTGCCGTATCCCTCACCCCAACGCTATCGAAGTCCAGACCCTATGGACAAAGAAATCGAGAGGGCTGCATGACGTGAAGCCCTTAATAGAATAGCAAACAGTATATCAATGTACAACTTACGTAATATAGGTCGATAACGTTACTTTTATACCAAATATCACTCAAAGATTTTGTGTCCCCAGCATTATATTAAAAAACTAGAAACCCGCCTCGATTGCGGAGAAACACCTCGTGTTAAGTGATAACCCAGGCTTCGGCGTAGATAACTACACCTTATTCAGAACAACAATAAAACCCAAAAGTGCTTAAGAAGACGTTTGAAATGATTAAAAGAACATCATGGCTATACATTTATAAACGAAAAAGAAAAGGAAAACTCAAACAGTACCTATGTACAAAGTCAAAACAACTACTTAACTTTTCGATGGGCCATAACTCGCCATAAACTGCAGCTACAAACGGTCTGAATCGCTATCTATGCACATGCGCAACACAAGGGAAGTTACTTGAATGCGCATGCGCATACGAATACGAGAAAGTTTATACATGGTCGGAGCTAAGTAGCCCATATATTCCAAACCGTGGATCAACGTATATCAAAAATGAAATGGATAGAACAACAGACGAGCTAAATAGGAGATGAAACCTAAAAATAACGGCGCATGGTTGCTTATGCTAGTAAAGGAACTTATATATGACGCTACCTATCACAACAGGAGGAACTCTTAAAAAATATACCTAAAGCCAGTAGTTAGCTGGGGGGGGGGGGGGGGGGGGGCCCTCAGTGGACGTAATCTAAAGACGTAGCGGTAATAAAGATATAGGGATAAAACGTGAGGTGTTCAAGGGGCTCACCTTCATCGTAAAAGGTTCAAATGGCTCTGAGCACTATGGGACTTAACATCGGTGGTCATCAGTCCCCTAGAACTTAGAACTACTTAAAACTAACTAACCTAAGGACAGCACACACATCCATGCCCGAGGCAGGATTCGAACCTGCGACCGCAGCAGTCGGACCAACGTAAAAGGAAAATGAGGATAAAAAGAAAGAAGATGAACAGCTTGACCAACCGCGCTCGCCAATCAGCGCGCACATATGATAATCCACAGATCATCAGATTTACAAGTATGACGAACCAAGTAAAGGAGCGAAACCTTCAAAAAATTTTCTATTTCTTAGTAGGAGTTGGTCATTGAGGATACTGTCTTTAACATGTTGCAGATGCTTAAAGATCTGCATTTCTTCCAAAACGTCCAGTTTTAAGCCATTAACCTCGGCATGAAGTAACTCGATATTAACTGGAGGGCTCGGCGCAAGAGCCGTTTGCACAAAGTGTTCCGCATAAGTAGAGCTCTTATACCTTCACCGCTTCTTGTAGGAATAAGCTCTTTTTACCTGAAACCCAGAGCTCGCTCTGTTTGCCTGATGTAAAATTTTGGACAATCCCCGCATGTAATTTAATATACTCCTGATTTGGAAAGTTTATCGCTCTTACTCTGCAAGGTGTGAATTAAATTCCTATGTAAACAAGTATAAGTAGAATAAGCGACTCCGAAATTTTTAAGTTTCATCTCCTGTTTAGCTCGTCTCTTGTTCTATCCATTTAAATTTTTTATATACGTTGTTCCACGGTGGGGAATATATGGGCTATTTAGCCCCAACCCATGTATAAACTTTCTCATATTCGTATGCGCATGTCCATAGATAGGGGGTCAGGCTTGTAAGTGAGCGACCGTTTGTAGCTGCAGTTTATGGCGGGTCATGGCCCATCGAACATAGGCCGATTTGAGGTGGAGTGGAAACCATTAAGTTACGTAGTAGTTTTGACTTTGTACTTATGTACCGTTTGTGTTTTCCTTTCCTTTTACGTTTATAAATGTATTAGCCAACGATTTGTGACGCGCTGCGATGTTGTACAGTGTCGACAAGGAAATGTAAGTCGTCTATACTAGAGTCAAAATGGCAAGAACAAGATTTACCAGGAAGATTCACCTGTAGAACAAAAGATAACACATTTAGTGGGGAGCATTTATGTTGCAGCCAAAAGTCTTCAACAGCGCCAAGAGGAAGGAAGCAAGACGCCACATGAAGCGTGCCAGGAGCACGGCCAGGGGCACGCAAAGAAAAAACCAAAAATAAGGAAGCCTGAGGAGCATATTACCGTATAAATTAAGGTTGTGGAATGTATTTTAGACATTCAAGTGGGTACTTTGGGGTAATGGTAGTCCTGAGTTTGTATTTGTTAATGTAGCATTGACGAGGTCTGTAATCATTTGATATGCATGGTAGAAATTCTGTATGTCCTATGTAAAACGTGTTAAAGTAGCTTGAAATTAATAGCTATGCATGGAGAAAATGTGACGTTACCAGGAATGCTTTCTGCGTAGTTAGTGAAGATTGCATGTATGTGTTGCTTATCTGTGTAAAAGAATGTGAAACTTGAGGCGTGAATGACACGAGAGTGTAAAAAATTGAGTGAGTTCTTTTCATACTCGATATTCTAGCTTCCTAAGCAATGTTTGCCGGCCGCGGTGTCCATGCGGTTCTGGCGCTGCAGTCCGAAACCGCGGGACTGCTACGGTCGCAGGTTCAAATCCTGCCTCGGGCATGGGTGTGTGTGATGTCCTTAGGTTAATTAGGTTTAAGTGCTTCTAAGTTCTAGGGGATTTATGACCTAAGATGTTGAGTCCCATAGTGCTCAGAGCCATTTGAACCATTTGAACCTAAGCAATGTTTATATCTTATTTACCATTAAGTAAAAATTCTACAAGTATTGTAAACAAAAAAGTCCCTGATGTAAAGCTATTGCGGGATTGATCAAGAAGCTAGACTGTTGTAAATTAGTGATAGAGTATTTGTTTACGTAATGGTTAGCTGAATCACAAGCGATTATAAATATAATTTGTAAGTTAACGCCCATGAGACGTAATATGAAGAATCATTGAGAAGAGATAAAAGTTAGAAAATTATTACGAAAGGTGTATTGAGAACAGTGATCCCCTGAGGACAGATTCCCGTCAAGAAGCAGCTTGCAGCTGGTAAAAGTGGAGGCTATAGGCGGAGGCGGTTAGCGTTGGACGATGGGGCGAGCTGAACGCGTCTGGAATTCCCCGATTGACGAACGCTGCCCGCGGCTGCCGGAGGCGACAACGTGTGGTCCTCCCCACCGCCCGGTGCAAGCGGCGGCCATTCCAGGCGGTCGAGCAGCAGGACGAGCAGTGCAGGGGCGTGGCGAGAGGTAGTGACCCACACCTGCCGAGCGCCCACACTGACAGGCGACACGCACCCCATCACTAGCGGAGTCGTGCAGAAACGTCAAATGGTCACGGGCAGTCCGTACAGACGACAACTAAGGCAACGCGCTGCCAGCTTAGCAGCCGTTGCCAAATACAAAACTGAAGATTGCAGCGACCGTAAGAGGCGAGATAGGCTACCCTAGGTCAGGCGTTGCGATGAGACAGGATGGATGAGAGAAGATGGACAGGTGCACGCAAGGGTCGTGGTACCAGTGGTGACCTGTTAGCAACACCACCACACCCACAGTGTCTGCAGTACCGATTCAAGAGACATGTCAGACTCACCACCAGAGTCGGGCATGGCGGGACTGCAGAAGGACGAAAGGGGAGTGAAGCTATCGAGGGGGTGACGTAATGAGTAGTGGCTGTCAGCACAACAGTGTCCGATAAGGCCACACTAATATTAGAAGTCAGCCAGACGGGTCCAGGCACTCGCGACGCGGCGAGAGGCGATGACAGCTGGGGTGAGTTCGTCCTGCCCTGGAGGTCGACGCTCACCTGACGCAGAAACACGTGCAGCCGTCTCCTGTTGCGGCTGTAAACACGGGGCACCACAAGTCCTGTAGAGCCGCTGCCAAATCGTGAGGGAGAGGCCAGAGGCAAGGAGCTGATCTGCGTGACAGAGGGACAGTCTACAGTCCTTACCTGCACAACAAGTTTTCTCCCTCTAACCACGAAATAGCACAACATGGATGTCCTCCGAAGGCCCCAAGCCCAATAGTAATGTGTATAAAAGTGCTCGAAAGTGCCACGTATTTAACAAAGGTAGAGCGTGTTTTTTTTTTATTTTATAGCGGACCTGATTTTGTACTCACATAACCTTTATGTAATTTTTCAAAAATGTTCGTATATTAATGGTAGAGACTGTTTCTTAAAATCTGTGATTGTTCTAGAGAAAAGGAAATTGGTTCAAAAATGTCTCTAAGCACCATGGAACTTAGCATCTGAGGCCATCAGTCTCCTAGACTTAGAACTACTTAAACCTAACTAACCTAAGGACATCACACACATCCATGCGTGAGGCAGGATTCGAACCTGCGACTGTAGCAGCATTGTGGTTCCGGACTGGAGCGCCTAGAACCGCTCGGTTACCACGGCCGGCAAGGGAATTCTACTTTCAAGTGATCATTTGTTTTCTAACTAAAGAAATTATGGACCATTGTTCAAGAAAGGACTTTAGCACATTAATACGAAGTTCAGTAATGAAACTTAAAGGTATTTTAACGACTTTATATGATAATGTCAGAAATTTCAATCCGATTTCTTTCCAACCTGAAAAAAAGGGAAAAATTTACGAAGTGCCAAAATAAGCTGAGGAATGCTGTATTAACTGAACTCTGTTAAGTTTGTCGTGTAATTTGCTTAAAGTTTTCAAGTTTAAAGATTTACTATATTTCCTCTGTTTTTTAGATTATTTCAAAGGCGGACACACTTACGAAAAGATACTATTAATTTTAGTGCCCAAAAGTTGATTATCGATTTGTATACATGTTTTATGAGAAGTATGTATTTGTCCAGTCGCATGTGAAATATTCTTGAGATTTCGAATGTTTCAAACGTAGAAAATGATCATGTCCTTGGTAACAATTTCAAAATTGCACTCACTTACATAACATTTCAAATGGAATTCTCGGGCTAGGGAATAGATGAAATGACTGCGTTCAGCTTAAATGCTAAGTCAAATCATGTATGTTTTGCGCAATGATGTTTCAGATGGGCATGGGCCTGTATATTACTGCGTTAGGGTTGTGTCGAAGGAGAATAATTTGCTAATAGTTAATAATTTCCATATATTATGGTGTATATATTTACATGACGCAGCTCCTGCCACTATAATTAAAAAATGTTTGAAAATGCCCTTCCAAAGCAAGGACACCTACTTCTCATTTTTTCTCAGAACGGAATGGTTATGTAACGGCTCCATGTGAGTCGCTGCATGGCTTGTTACAAGAGTCACATGCTCAAAACACCCTGTGTGCCCTTCCGACACTCAGGAAATTTTAACTAGGAACTATGTTATATTATCACTCTTAGTATAGTCTACAAATGTGAATGCGGGCCGTCTGTTGACGTATGTGTGGGCTGTCTGCTGTGGGTTCTCTGAATGTGGAGATTCAGTTTAGCCAACCATTGTATCAAGTCAAGTGCAACTGAACTGGACCAGAGATACATAAGTTCCCCACGCGTTAGCAGGCCTCGTTAGGTTGCCAAATCGCTGCTGTGTAGACTCTCTGAGCCCTTCCGGCCGCCGTGTGGGGAACCCCGGACGAGGTGAGTCGGTTAGGCATTCCCTGCTGAATCTCTCTGGTGAGTAAAGACGCTCTATGTGATGGCTGCTATAGTCATCTTCGTTAGGACAGATAGTCAGGTTGCGTAAAATTGCTTTTTTTTTGTATCAGTGATGGCGGACCAACATTCCATATAAGCATACCATTACGTAAAGTGAGTGATCAAGGAGTTATTTTCACAAAAGATATAGGTGCCATTTTCAAGTTGAGGATGCCGGCCAAGGCTTTGCGGAAAGCAAGTATCATACATGACACTCCTGAAAGTTATTTTATTCGCAAAAGTAGTTATCTTTCATAAACCAAAGCTGGTGTCCGAAACATCGGTAACGAATTTAAATATACCCTGCGAAGTTGTACGCAATACACTCAGATGCTTCGTAACGTAGGCTAGGAACACAAGATCGAATAGACACTAGAGGTGATCAAAAGACTTTCACTGGCGTTCCATTCATGTCCATGAATAATGCTATGTACTTATACATGTTCAAAATACGTTCTAGGCCAACACGCTGTTTTCACTGCTTCAGGAGCTTCGTGATGGATAACTGTCAATGTACCATCATTGTGAATAACATGAGTCTCTACCTCTTAATATGGTTCAAGGAAGAGGTAGAACCGAGGCCAAAATCACATACACTTATAAATAATATTAACATTTTCAAGTAACGACATATATCAACATGGAAGTTCTTCCTTCTCTCTTTCCAGTTTTAGCTCGAAAATGTTGGCCTTCCTTTACTCCATATCAAAGGTTATCAGAAATTTCTCAAGAAGGAGTTGAAGATTTTACTTCCCATTTTATTTCTCTCACGTCGATTATACAGCATTACAAAACGGGCACTAATAGCCGGTTGGCGTTTCAATAAAAAAAAAAAAACTTTGTTCTACTATGCTGGGTTAAAGCATAGGGACTCGTCCGATTTTATTAGACCAGTTCTATTACCTTTCTTGCGACAGGAATATGATGTGTGGTTCCAACAGTATAATGCTCACCAACACGCTGGCCCTGGAAGTCAATGTACTCTGCTAGACGGGCAGCAAGTTCCGTGGCCAGCACGGTCTCCGGCTTTGCCTCCCGTCGAGCATGTTTGGGATGCGATGCGACGAGAAGTAACTCGTGCGATTCGTCAACCAACAACTTTCACAGAACTACGTGAACAGGTCGAGCAGGCGTGGCATGACGTATCCCAGGACAGTATTCGCCATCTGTACGATAGAGTGGATGCCAGAGTCGGTGCCTGCACTGACGCCAATGGAGGCTGCACCAGGTGCTAAAATGTGTGTCTCAGCATGTGTCGACAACTGGTTCCTTAGAACCGCTTTCATGTAGATCAGTAACTGTAATACTTCCGTGCACATCATATGCACTGTAGCAACAATAAATTTTGAGTGAAATTTGACATATAAAATAGTCTACTATTTTTTTCCGGCAGTTTGATTCGTTTTAAATTATGCATACATCCCACATTATACATAACACACCCAACCGTAAATGCTGGTAAGAACATCTTACTCTAACACATTTTCCAGATAAGTCAGACATGTATGAAGTTTCTCCAGGCGTTGCAGAGTCATCCTCATGTGTCTTAATGTTCTCACAGCCAACTCCAGAAACAGGAATGCTAATGGTGTCTTTTCCTCATGAGCATTGTCTTAGTAAAAAGACGTATAGGTACCAAATTTTATTGAAATGCTCCAAATCACCAAGGATATTCTGGGTCACACACACCCAGATACAAAATTGTAATTTGTTAGATGTTTCAGACAAAAAATATTAAGTTACTAAGTATTAGCACATGTTGCTCAATATATGATTTCATTCTTTAAATTGCGAAAAGTGTTCGACACAACTGACATTGACAGACATGATTGACTTTTTTTGGAACCATGACATAGTTATGGCTTAAGTTGCGTCGTAGTATACTACGTAAATTTTAAACGAACAGTGTGCTTGACTTCATGTTTGTACAAAATTCCATGGCTGGTTCCATATTTCATCGTACTACGAAAAAAGTATCTTCGAACCTTTTTAAAGTTGGCGCAAAATGGCATTTCCTTCAGTAATTTTACTCTTGAAGGAGCTAGAAAACCTCACAGAATCCGCTTTAGTATTTAGGAATCTTAAGCCTTTCACTATTGTGACAATCAAGTTACGTGCCTTAACTTGTGGTAGGAAATGCAAACATTTCTTCAGCTTTCTTCAGGTTTGAGAACGCGTCTGTGGCCATGACGAGGAACTATTCTTCATTAGGTCAGAAATCTCCTAAAAATAAATATCCGGCAGCGTCGATTACGCTTTCTCAGATTACTGTAAGTTTTACTGATATTTGGGTATGAATCAACAAGGAGTAAACATATGCAGTTTAGCACTCTACCACGAATTTGGTGAATCGTTTCAGCTTTGTTTCCGACTATTTTGCAACCCCCACGCTACAATTATTTGTTTCACAGGAATATGAAATCATGTCAGCAGAAATCTAAAAGGGAGCGTCGTCAACGCCACCCCTAAAGCTGTGGGTAGCAAGAAATTGAAAAAATATAACAGACATCCAAAAGCAGAGTTCTACTAGCGATATGTTTTACTTACGTATTCAGCATGTAGCTGTTGGCTAATGATTTGTAGGTACGTTAGTCCCAATAGAATAACTTTATAGAGATAACAAGACGGAGTGGTGGAATACTATTGACGGTGATTATCGGACCTGCTGCCATAACTATTATTTGCTCCCGCTCTCTCTATGTAAGAAATATTTTCCTTGCAAGGTCATCCTGTCTCCTTTTCGGAGGCTGCATCAGAGACCGAAACGCACAGTAGGTCCTTCAAACAGAAAATGATGCAGAATAAAGGGCAGAGGATAAAGGCCACAAAGAATGTATAGAGAAGCAGAAAGTTACTCACATTTTTATATACTGAGCGGTAAAGACAAACAAAATGTAAGGAATTTTGTATATTAAGTTTTCCAAATGATTACTTATACATCCAATAGACCCGTGATTGTGGTCATGGTATTTATCATTTCCCCTTCTGTATATGCAGGTCCTATTTGTGACCGGATTTTATACCAACTGAATATTCGGTCCTCTTTCTTTGTAAGGGGTCTACGAAACTGTCACTAAGTCACTTACTCTTGTGTTGGAAATATGTAGGAAATATCAATGGTTTACAAGCATTATATGTACTATTTATGCAATAGTTACGATTTAATATTCTGAAGCGGCGAAACTTCGTTCCTAGCTGTATGAAAGGGAGTCGACAGGGATTGCACTACTCAACTTGAATATACGTCGACCACACATTCGATTACACATGTGTTTTTTCATAAAGGCCCAAAAGTACATTATGTGGTTAAAAGTATCCGGACACCTTCTTGGGGAATGGCAGCCCATTCATGATGGAGTGCAGCACTGAGAAGAGGTATCGATCTCGGTCGACGAGGACTGGCACGAAGTCAGCGTCCAAAACATTCCAAAGGTGTTCTATAGGATTCAATTCAGAACTCTGTGCAGGGCAGTCCATTAAAGGAATGTTATTGTCGTGTAACCACTCCGCTACAGTCCGTGCATCATGAAAAGGTGCTCGATCTTGTTGATAGATGAAATCGCCATCCCCGAATTACTCTTCAACAGTGGGAGGCAAGAAGGTACATAAAACAGCAAAATAGGCCTGTGGTGTGATAGTACCAAGCAAAACAACAATGGGTGCAAGCCCCCTCCATGAACAACACGACCACACCATAACACCAACGCCTCCGAATTTTACTGTTGGCACTGCACACAATGGCAGATGGCGTTTACTGGGCATTCGCCCTACCCACACCCTGCCATCGGATCGCAACATTGTGTACCTTGATTTGTCACCTCAGACAACGGTTTTCCGCTGTTTAATCGTCCGATGTTTACGCTTCTTACACCAAACGAGGGGTCGTATGTCAATTACCGACGTGGTGTATGGCTTTTGGGCAGGCGCTTTACCAAGAAATCCAAGAGTTCCCACTTCCCGCTAAAATATCATAGTACTTGCAGTGGATGCTGATGCTATTTGGAATTCCTATGTGATGATCTGGATAGATGTCTGCCTATTACACAGCCGGTCGGTGTGGCCTAGCGTTTCTAGGCGCTTCAGTCTGGAACAAAGTAAGAGTATGAACAAAGTTAGAGCATATGGACTATCAGACCAATTGTGTAATTGGATTGAAGAATTCCTAGATAACAGAACGCTGCATGTCATTCTATATGGAGAGAAGTCTTCCGAAGTAAGAGTGATTTCAGGTGTGCCGCAGGGGAGTGTCGTAGGACCGTTGCTATTCACAATATACATAAATGTCCTTGTGGATAACATCGGAAGTTCACTGAGGCTTTTTGCGGATGTTGCTGTAGTATATAGAGAGGGTGTAACAATGGAAAATTGTACTGAAATGCAGGAGGATCTGCAACGAATTGAAGCATTGTGCAGGGAATAGCAATTGAATCTGAATTTAGACAAGTGTAATGTCCTGCGAATACATAGAAAATAAGATCCTTTATCATTTAGCTACAATAAAGCAGGTCAGCAACTGGAAGCAGTTAATTCCATAATTTATCTGCGAGTAGGCATTAGGAGTGATTTAAAATGGAATTATCATATAAAGTTGATCGCCGTTAAAGCAGATGCCAGACTGAGATTCATTGGAAGAATCCTAAGGAAATGCAATCCGAAAACAAAGGAAGTAGGTTACATTACACTTGTTCGCCCACTGCTTGAATACTGCTCAGGATTGTGGGATCCCTACCAGATAGGGTTGATACAAGAGATAGAGAAGATCCAATGGAGAGCAGCGCGCTTCGTTACAGGATCATTTAGTAATCGCGAAAGCGTTACGGAGATGATAGATAAACTCCAGTGGACGAGTTTGCAGGAGAGACGCTCAGTAGCTCGGTACGGGCCTTTGTTGAAGTTTCGAGAACATACCTTCACCGAGGACTCAAGCAGTATATTGCACCCTCCTACGTATATCTCGCGAAGAGACCATGAGGATAAAATCAGAGAGATTAGAGCCCACACAGAGGCATACCGACAATCTTTGTTTCCATGAACAATACGAGACTGGAATAGAAGGGAGAACCGATAGAGGTACTCAAAGTACCCTCCGCCACACACTGTCAGGTGGCTTGCGGAGTATGGATGTAGATGTAGATGTAGATGTAGAACCGTGAGACTGCTACGGTGGCAGGTTCGAATCCTGCCTCGGGCATGGATGTGCGTGATGTCCTAATGTTAGTTAAGTTTAAGTCGGTGTATGTAAAGGAACTGTGTGCACGGAGATGGAAACAAAGGATTTTCCCTAACACATAAACTGTAATTATTGGCTCAGATTAAACATTAATAATTACTGCAATGTGATGGGCACTATCAGCCACTGTAACGAAACAAGGGTTACCAATTACGTTTATCTATTGTCTGGTTTCCAATGATTGCACAGAACAACAGGGTTCAAATACTCATCACTGGACAATGAGTGTGTATAGACATATAAGAGTGTGATAATTATGAATCATCGGAGGGAAGAGACTGGAAAAGTTCTCGTAAATTAGACCGAAAAGACATGAAATCGTGTTACCTGACCGGTAATCACAAGAGCTGAAGTTTTGAAGATGATTGCATCGGAAGGTTGGTGAGTAAAGAGAAACAGAACCGCAGAGATTAAAATTATGGTCGAAAGCCAACCACACAGGGATTGAATGATCAATCTGAACCTACGTGCCCATCATCCCACACGAATTTTGAACGCCGCTGCTGCGACACTTATTTCATTTGTATTAGTCCATTTATGGCGTTTTTTGATATTTTACCGTGTTACGGCGGAAAGTTAAGCGCCGCCACGCTAGTCAGAAACGAGAATGCAGTAACGGCTGTACATCATTTGCGCGAGACGAGGTGCAGCGAGATGCCAGGCAGCGTCGGACGCTAGCATGGCGCGACTCGTCTGCTCGAGAATTGCCTTTTCCTGATGAGGTGAAGAAGTCCATGCTCTGAGCCTCTCGATGACCAATTTCGTCTGCTATGGCTCCCGGTGAAGAAATGTTTACTATGGCTCTCAGCGAGGAAGTGACTGATACTTCACTCTCCGCCTCCTACTCTGTGTGAGAGCACCAGAACTGCCATTTTGGCGAATCTGAGACCATGTAGATGATTTCGCCAATCCGAAATATTCTAATAATTTGTTCTTTTACACTCCGAACGCCAACCTATCCGATCTCCTCTCTGTAGCAACTAGAAGAGCCGCCCTGCGGCACGTCACCGTTCTCAATCATTCTGAGTTCCAGTCTTTCAAAGCCGTCTTGCCAAGAACTTTTAGAAACTTTTTCTTCTCAACGCTTACGCTAAAGGCGACAGCGGCCAGTCGACACTAGACAAAAGACTCGCCTGCGGAGGCGCTCCATGCTTACTGCACAGTGCTGCAGTTTTATTACGCGGTACACGCCTTTTGGGTGGGTGGTCTGTCATTCAGAGAAATCTCGGTATACTTATTCGCCAAATTGCGTGGACAGAGCGAGATTGTGAACTCAGCACACAAATCCCTTCTTTCCAGAGTGTGGCTAGTTCCGTCAAACACGCAAACCGCCGCCCTCTGCCACCGTGAATGTGACAGCGGGCGCCCACTCACAGGGCTCGGGTGGTTGGCGCTGTTCCCCAGCGCGTGTCCAGTCAGACGCCGCGTCTGCTGAAGACAGACCAAGACGAGCAGAAATTGCAATGACCATTATTTCATTCTCCGCTAACCACCAGAATGAATTAAAGAAAAACTTAAGAATTAAGAGTAGTTAAGGGAATCCCCTATAATCATGGCCCACTCTCCCACTCATTTGCACATACATCGAAACCTACTGATTAATTAAAATTATCTAATGGGTGGATTAAGTGCGCTGAGAGAAAAGGGCAATAAAACACTAGCCTGACCACAGCCTGGTGTGTTTCATTGGCATCCGCCCTGCTTGACTGGTATGTCATTCAAGTAGAATACTGTGCAGTAGGGTACCTGCAGATTGATATAGTTGAGGATAGTGTGGTGGAGGAAGGCGAACGAGGAGACGAATTGTGAAAGGAGATAGAATGAGTTAGACAGAGACGGGAGAGGGAGGAAATACACATCAAATGATGTGGGGATTACAATTATATTTCAACTGGCATTTCATCTGAATTTTGCTTATTACACAACAGCGTCCGGAACACATATGTACACTTCCAAATTGTGTAATTCGCACTTAGTAAAAAAAATAAAAAAAACTTAATACTTAATGCAAATGCGCAGTCTTACCCGACCGTGGGGTAAGGGTGCGTTTCTAGTGGGGTACATTCGCGCGTTATTATTAAATGTAAAAACCATATGTGTTATTCAATTCTTCTTTTTTATATAATTTATAGCGTACATACACAAAATATGCCTTGTTTCTCAGCATATAGCAGTTACTTTTGATACAATATTTTTTTTTGTAATGAACAATCCTGCGGCCTCTGAGAAAAACCCTGCAAAAATAATCCAATCGGACGAAAAGCTGTTTGACGGCGATCACCAATAAAACGTCGAGACCCTTCATAGCCAGAACAGGATTCATACCACAACTCTTCGCACTTGAGACATTGGACTCAGTATTCTGTTGGTGGATGTTTGGACTTCTCAGTACAGCCAAGGCAGTGAAAAGCTTGTGAATTTTTCGTCGACGTATTTAAGTTTTTCTTTCTTTTCATTTTCTTTGCTTGATCTGAATCACTTTCCTCTTTGATTTCTTCATTACTTATTCTGTTGATTGGGATTTCAGATCCTTCTTGAATGGGGCTCCCTATACTATTTCTTATTTCCTCCCATTTCTTGTGTCTTTCCTAGCAATTTTTTCTTCCTGGCATTGGAATTATTTCCTTTGGAAAAACGGTGGTACTTCATCCTGGTTATGATTCATTTGATGATGTCTGTGAACATTGGCTTTGGAGAGAACCAGATTCAGCTTAGAGAGCAACATTAAATTTGTCAGTTTTGTCTGTAGCAATCGAAGACAGTAAGTCCTACTCAGTGAATAAGTGAAGATCGATTTCATAAATGCCGCGTCTCGTGAACGCCTTTGTTGCTTTCATCATTGTGGCCGTCACATCATAAGCATTTACAAACAATTCAGCAATAAATTTTTGTGTAATTCCATATGCAGGGTGAGCCATTGCTCTCATTCATGTGAACAAAAGTCATTCATCGGCTTAAAAAGCAGCGATTCACTTGCTGTAGTTTGTGGCTCCTGTTGGCATGCATTTTAAGCACATGAAGGTCATGATTCATCCCATAGAGGACTGCACTCAGACTCAAATGTGACGCGCTATCGTATAAACTTAACAATACTGGTTTTTTTCTGTTGCCTGTACATGTTTCGCAAAACGTTATAGCCATGTGAAATACAGATCTGAGTTCATGTACCCAGTGTCCGAGCACATCATTAGTGTCCCAGAACAGCCACCACTCTTCAAACTCACTCTCATCTTGTCCCAGTAAATATTCCTGGACGGATAGTAACCCATGACCCCCTGCCCCCTTGAAGTTCCCACACACAAGATACAGCCGTTATGAACTGACCTCTTTTCTCTTTATCCAGATGCTATTTTTTCCATGTGATTCTAGCCGCATGTTGCAATCAATGTCGGAACTTTGTTAGGAACTGTTCTAATCCCCGACTCATTCACGTCAAATATGCTATGTGTTTCCAATTTATACCTCTCCATTAGCGACGAAAGATTGTCAACGAAGATGCCTGTTTGCTGTTTGTCGGATCCCATCACACTTCCAAGATTAGTTTTCTATGGAATCCGATGACTAAGATTTCGTTTCTGCATGAAATTAAAAGCTCAGTCTTATCGTACCATCTGAATGTTTTTTTTCAGATTTTGTTGTTATATTATTCCTTACCGAGTAGCCATAAACTAATCTTCTGAAATCTGTTTCATACTATAGTAACATCCATCCAAAGATCTATAGTGTTCGGCGAGTTCCACGTTCTACTCATCATTAAGAGCTCTTCCCAATCTTCCAGTTTGTTTACCCCAAAATCCTGAAAAAAGGTAGGATAGTGGTGTTAGTTTTAAGCTTATCTTTATATAGGCAGCAGCCTCCAAAACGTAATAAAAACATAGAGATAATAGTATACTTGCAGGGAACGCTCACCTCTTTAATGTGATTTATGGGGGCAAATTCACTTAGTCAACGCTCACTCGTTACCTGACGTTTAGACTTCCCTTTTTTCAAGCAATCTTTTGCAATTTCGAGCATTACTGGGCTGCAAAACTTCCTTTCGGTTTTCGTTTTGTAGGTGCTGAACAGATAAAAATGCTCTTTGAGTACTATTATCGAGGTGCAATGTTCATAAACGTTTCTTGCTCCATATCAACGAAAAAGCTGATAATTATAACGTATGGTGTAATAGTATGCATTGCGCCGTTTACCTCACCTGCGACGTATAAACTTGTCCCATACATACTGCGAGACTGCAGCTCTCTTCTGCACATCGAAACGCATTGTAGGAACACCGATGTGTTAATATATCACAAGAATGACAATACATCATACTACACAGTGGAATACATTTACGACTCTTAAGCCCAATATTGCCTGAATTATAGCTTATTTCCACAACACAAAATTTTATTTTCAAATAATTTGAAACAGTTCACATCGCACGAGCAGCCGTTAACACCACGACAATCACTAATCGTGCGGCAACAAAGGGTCTCACACGTACAGTATTTCGTGCCCTGCAGAAGGCAATGATGGACAATTTGCCGTGTCGGAAAGGGGGGGGGGAAGAGGGGAGGGGTCGGCGGCAGGTGGAGGTGGAGTTGGGAGATGTTCTTCACCCCATATTACAGGTATTCCTGAAAATTTGTTATTGTGAATTTATAATAGCTGTGAAAACACTTGTACCATTTAAAACTAAAACGTTGACCACATGAAGTACGTAATTCATGCACGAATAGATCCCCTCCCCACTGTTATCTATTGCCTGCTCATTACGTAAATTTTAAAAACTTTGGAGTATTTTGAAGGCCACTAAAAATTCAGATCACAAAGTTTCAGAACTATCTGTACAGGGTTAGGAGCCTTTATGGTGCTCGGAGAAATTATTTTATACATTTTAATCTGCCTTAAAAGCGTGGTACAGGAAAATGATTTTTATTTAAACAATTAATTTTACCTGCCGTTTGGAAAACTGTACGCACCACATTGTGCACGTTGGATACCTAGACTCCGATCAAAGAATACCGTTGACCTCTTGTTGCAATTCTTGATCCGTTTAACTGCCACTCCCTCCGTCCCATGAATGTATCTTAGTCATTATGCTGCGCAGTTATATGAAAGGTGCAGTGACATAAGAAGTAAATTGGGCATATTTCCCACCCAGGTAAGTCACAGATAAAGCCTGTCGTTACATAGTCCCAGTCCCGTCTGCTTATTAGACCACAGGATACGTATGTTTCTCCTCGAAAGTGCGGTTGGAGGTGACACGAAGTACCTATTAAATCTAGACCTTTCATCTCGGAACACATTGCTTCTCTCACGTTTGTTGCTGCATCCGGTGGGAGCATATACACTACCAGTTAGAACATTATGACCACCTGACTAATAGCCGGTACGTTTACATTTGGCATGGATAACAGCATCAACTTGTAGTGGCATGGATGAAATGAGGCCTTAATAGGTAGCTGGAAGAACTTGGCACTATATCCCCATACACAAGCCACCTGATTGTCGTAAATTCCATATTGGGGGGCCGATGAGCTCTGATGCCACGTACAAAACTGTAACAGATGTGATCGATCGGGTTCAGATCGAGGGGGGGGGCAGCATTTCAACTGGAACTGTCCCCTATGTTTCTAAACCCACTCCGTCACGCCCCTGGCCTTGTGACATGGTGCATTATCTTGTTGCAAACTGCCACTACTTTCAGGGAAACATGATCTTCATGAATGGGTAATGTGCTCTCATACCATACTCACTGGCCATGATGGTGCCACGCACTATCTCCACTGGACCAATGGAAACCAACGTGAATGTTACCCAAAGCATAATGGTGCCGCCGCCAGTTTGTTTCCATCCCTCAGTGTAGGTGTCAAGGATCTGTTTCCCTGTAAGACGGCCGGCCGCGGTGGCCAAGCGAATCTAGGCGCTTCAGTCGGGAACCGCGCGACTGCAACGGTTCAAATGGTTCAAATGGCTCTGAGCACTATGGGACTCAACTGCTGAGGTCATTAGTCCCCTAGAACTTAGAACTAATTAAACCTAACTAACCTAAGGACATCACAAACATCCATGCCCGAGGCAGGATTAGAACCTGCGACCGTAGCGGTCTTGCGGTTCCAGACTGCAGCGCCTTTAACCGCACGGCCACTTCGGCCGGCGACTGCAACGGTCGCAGGTTCGAATCCTGCCTCGGGTATGGATGTGTGTGATGTCCTTAGGTTAGTTAGTTTTAAGTAGTTCTAAGTTCTAGTGGAGTGGTGACCTTAGATGTTAAGTCCCATAGTGCTCAGAGCCATTTGAACCATTTTTGAACCCTGTAAGACGACAGATTCATGCCCTCCGCTCGAAGTGATGAAGAAGATATCGGGAGTCGTTAGACAACGTAACGTACTACCACCTGCGCCAGTGTCCATTACCGATGGTCACGTGACAAGTGCAATCGAAGTTGGTGATATCGTGATGTTAAAATTGGCACATGCATGGCTCGTTGTCTGCGGAGGCCAATCATTAAGAGTGTTCGGTGCACTGTGTGTTCAGACACACTTGTACTCTGCCCAGAAATAAAGTCTGGTATGAATTTCGACACAGTTTGAAGCCTCTCCTGTTTTACGAGACTGCCCTGCCAACGTAGTCTGACGTCTGTAACGAGGGATGGCCGCCCAACCCCACAACGTCTTGAAAAAGCTCGTGCCGAGCCTGAGGATCATCACAATCTGCCTTCTCCGGATTAAATCATAGCTCGTGCTATATACGCAGAGAATAGTCCTGCATCACTGGCAATGTGTGCAGACCACTCCTCTTTACAAAAACGGTAATTGATCGGACAGACAGAATTACAAACCAATAACGCTATCATCTGACTGATACAGGACCCGAAAGTACAATTTGAGATTAATCAATACGCATATGACATTCCTGGAGGAAATGCATCTAATATAAGATGGTTCAAATGGCTCTGAGTACTATGGGACTTAACTACTGCGGTCATCAGTCCCCTAGAACTTAGAACTACTTAAACCTAACTAACCTAAGGACATCACACACATCCATGCCCGAGGCAGGATTCGAACCTGCTACCGTAGTGGTCACGCGGTTCCAGACTGTAGCGCCTATAACCGCACGGCCACTCCGGCCGGCTAATATCAGATGATTAGCACATATTCATTAATAACGAATCATCTGAAACAAAGCTTGATTTACCCCTACATGACATAAAGTAAAGAACAGATGCAGAGCAGCAGGTTGATTCTCTCTTCCAAGATCGAGGAACACTGGCCGAGGTATAATCAAATAGAGTAGTTTTATAAATATGAGATGAACTCAGTTAGTATTTGATTAATATAGCTCGGAAATTTATTTTGGATGGTGAATTTCCTACAGTATAAAAATAACAAAGCAGATAAATGAGTTACCAGATTCATATCAGCAGCATTGCGCAATTGATATGTGACGACACTGTTGTCTGCAGGGAAAAATCGTCTTTGTACAATCGTAATGAAATGCAGAAATGCTTGACAAAAATGTCTACAACATGCATTAAATAGGAGCTCTCCTTAAGAGTGGATATGTGTACGATGATAGCAATAACGAAGGGAAATACTTCAATTGTATCTGATTACGAGATCATTGAAGAATACTTTTAAAATATCGTATATTATAACTACAACGTATTACTAATAAGCGATGTGGAAGACTTAAATTTTCCAGACGTTTTACGGGAGAGTACCATGTGTCTGTAAATAAATCTCATATAAACCGCTATTACGACCAATACTACAATATCAGTAACTCCCCGATTCTTTACAGATTCGTAGTTCCTTGTATAAAGCGGCTTCAAACATCTGATTACTTTAAAAATGAATTAATGTGTTAAGATTATAATTCAGGGTTTGAAAAGCTGTGTTGTATTGTATTGTATGTAACTGGGGACCTAGAAAAGACGGAGAGGCTTCGTCCCCGCCGTAGCCCTGAGTGGTTCACAACCCAACAGGCTACAGAAGTCCACTCACCCCACCGCCGCCACACACCGAACCCAGGGTTATCGTGCGGTTCGGCCCCCAGTGGACCCCCCCCCCCCCCCCCCCATCCCGGGAACGTCTCACACCAATGTTTGCTTGGTAGAGTAATTATGGTGTACACGTACGTGGAGAACGTGCTTGTGCAGCAATCGCCGACACAGTGTAACAGAGGCGGAATAAGGGGAACCAGCCCGCATTCGGCGAGTCAGATCGAAAACCGCCTTACAACCCACCCACAGACGGTCCGGCACACCAGACCTCGACACTAATGCGCCGAACGGATTCGTGTCTCGGACAAGCACGCCCTCCCTCCAGATAAGCTGTGCGTTAGGGCGCACGGCTAACTGGGTGGCCTTTGAAAAATTTTTTAGAAGTTGTCAAGTGCTCTGATTATGAATCACTGGATAAATGTTGTCTGGGTAATTTGCTCTGCATTATAAGCAAGAGCACGTTTTTCACGAATCCCAATGTTTATGATGTCATATCTCCTGAACTATGTGTTTTATAATGATATTTGCTTGCAGGTACATACAGTGGTGTATGTAGATACTTTGTCTGCACAGTGTGTTGCAAATAAAGTTAGTTATAAAGAAGTAATAAATCAAAAAGACGTGGCTGACGATCAACTTATATTGCACGACATTTTAATGGGAAGCTACTTTTTCAGGCATCTACATGTCTGTGACCCCATATCGTCTGAACTATGTGTCATATAGTGATATAATTTTGTAAGTTGTATATGTGGATATTGCTTGTAGATTAATTTGTGAACGTAGTTAATGGTAAAGAAGTAATATATTAAAACGTCATATCTGATACTGAAGTCTTACTGCATGAACGGCGAAAATGCAGTAGACGATAAACTTTTTTGCTTTCATCGTGTTGTGGAGGTGTCAGCGAGAAGAACTACAGTAGAGGTCGAAAATCATGTGTAAACTTTCTTCGAACTCACTAAGGGCTTTCATTCTGAAATACTGGATGAATGAAACCTGGATATTTACGCGCCACCCCTTACGCTGCCTCAAGACAGCCATGCAGCTTCCAACAGTAATATTAGGCTTATTGTGTTATATTTATAACATACTAATATATTTCTTATTGACTAGATCAAGACAATAATTTTAAATTTTTAAATTCTGTCAATAAGTATGCGAAATAGTGAAAGTAAAAATTTTGTTCCCCCTGGAATGGGTTAGTTTAGCCACTGGTTAGTGATACAGGGTTCCAGCATAGTCACTCCGCCACACTGCCCGCCCCCTTCACCGCCTGGTAAATGCCCGGATTCGTGACTCCACAGTGTACCAGGACTTTTCGCTCTTTAGGTGGCATTATCCTGCGAATGTATCTGAGCCTGTTCTAATTCCTACGCCCTGTGAAGTACCAGAAAGAGAGCTTCACTCGCCTACAGGGTCGTTTGAATGAAATAAAAATGAGGTTTTTCTGGACGGCAGTGTGCTTTGCGCCTTTTGTTCGTCAGGTTAAGCTGAGGTGTGACTTTCTGCGTTATGACCTGTCTATCCACTATAAGAAGCCGTGACAGTCGACTGCGACCATGTTAGCTGGGCGTTGTGGCCAAGCGGTTGTAGGCGCTTCACTCCGGAACATGTTGTTGTATTCAGTTCTGGCAAAGACTGTTTTTCCAGAATCGAAAAACTGACAGTTCACCTTTAATAAAATGAATATTAAAACCTTAACGCCTACAACACGTCAGTCATGAGTCCCATGCGCAAAGTATCCAGGATCCGGCTACGAAAAAAATCGGTTATATCGCGGTCGAATCATAAACCTTCAGTAAGTGCACACCTAGCTACATCCTGATCACACGACAAGCCTAACCGTTCCGTCCTTCGCACCAATCCCCCGCCTCTGCCACGAAACACGACCCCACTCCAACCCTACCTCCAACACAGCAGTAATGTCTCATCACATTTCTCATCGCTTTAGCTCCAATTGTAGAAACGCTATAAAATCTCGAATTATGTTTTCAGCTTAAATGAAATGAGCAAACAATCAAATAGTTCAAATGACTCTGAGCACTATGGGACTTAACTTCTAAGGTCATCAGTCCCCTAGAACGTAGAACTACTTAAACCTAACTAACCTAAGGACATCACACACATCCATGCCCAGGGCAGGATTCGAACCTGCGACCGTAGCGGTCGCGCGGTTCTAGACTGTAGCGCCTGTAACCGCTTGGCCACCCCGGCCGGCAGCAAACAATCAATTTTTTGTAATTTAGGACGTGACCTTCCAGCCGTATCAGTTACATGAACAATGAGAAACAAATCAAATAACTTCACATCGCATTGCAATTAGGTCGTTACTGTAACGTATGTTTCCGATAAAAAGCAGAGCTAATGCTTTCAATTTTGTTCTCAGCATTTTGTAAACATATAGAGATGTCTTTTACGTACATTGATGCATGTGGTCTCACTTGTAAGATTTTCCTGATTAATACAAAACAGTATATGTTTCTTATTGTTACATATTAAATTTGTCTGTTGAATGTACTGCTTCTCCGAAAACTAGTGAATTATTAAGAATTAATTAATAGTTTACTTGAGATATTAGTTTTATGCGCCATTGGTTGCAGTTTTCACTGATCGAGTCTGACAATACTTGGTTAAAATCAGTTCTTGCCATACTGCAGATATTTAAGACTGACGGGAGAAACATACTTAAAAATAACAATCTCAGTGGCTGCAAAACAAAAGATAGAATTGAAGGCAACGTAACAGAGCGCTGATAAGGCAGCCGCTGGGGTTACCTACCTCCTACGGCCCTCTGCTGCTCTGGCACCGACGAGGCAGACGGACGGAGGCAAGTGTCTCAACCAATGAGAAGCCCTTATTTGCCACCCTATATTGTGGGCGGAACAGGGCGTGGTCTGGGCATAGGCTACAGTCCTAGACCTTCTCCGATGTTATGTTCTCCTAACACAGGGCCGGATGCGTGAGCTGCCCGTGAGGCTGCCCGAAAACGGCCGAAGACTTCCGAAAATACACGATCGACAGCTGACTCCCGCGTTTGAGACACGTTAGTTTTCTTAGCGTTGTCGTTATTCTTCAAGTGCAATGCGGTGAATACTTACGACACAATATAACACGTGATAGTATTTTCGAAAGTGTAGCTTCCCAATCTTGTGTTACACAAAACTGCCATCGAATAAAAAATTAATGACGGTTAGCTCATAAGAATTCTACAGAGAAGAGAAGCAAACGAAGCAGTGCTAGTGAGTGTGTTTTTATGTGCCACCTCGTCATATAAGTCTTTGCAAGTAAAACAGCTATGTTGTTTTCCTATCAGTGAGTGAAATTTGAATTTTGATTTTTTCCTCCCAGCTGGTACTTCGTGTCCCACCTTCTTCTAAGGTTTTGTTAATTTCATCATGGAAAATATGGAAATTTATGGGAAGGTCTTATGGGACCAAACTGGGGTGATCATCGGTCCCTAAGCTTACACACTGTTTAATCTAACTGAAACTATCTTACGCTGAGGACGACACACATACGCATGCCCGAGGGACGTTTCGAATCTCCGACGGGGGGATCAACGCGGACCGTAACAAGACGCCTCAGACCTTGCTGCTACCCCCGCGGCAATTTGATCGTTGAAGAAAAACGTTCACACAAATATATGTTCCCAGACTTACTCCAGACCTTAGCAGCTATTCGTGACAACTGTGGGAACTGTTCTCAAAGGAGATTCATGTAAATTATTTCAATATTTTTTGCAGAGTGAAACCTTTCCATGAGTACGCTACTGCACTGAAACGCGAGAAGATCAAACTGAATTTAAGAAGGGGCACTTTCAACGTTGATTGCCACTGGAGTTGCAAAACAGTAAAATAAAGATCAAACATTGCAGTATCGTAACAAATTCATCAAAATCTTCATTCGTTGTTCTTTTCGTACATTTATTTCATCTATTATTAGAGCAACGTTCTGAGAGTGCAGAAATGACGCTGCTGAAAGTTATTTTATCCGCAAAAGCAGTTTTCTTTTATAACCCAAAAGGTCCGGAACATCGGTAATGAATTTACATCTACCCTGCAAAGTTGTACACAATACATTCAGATGCTTCTTAGTGTAGGTTAGGAACGCAAGATCAAACATCCGCTGGAAGTGATCAAACACTTTTACTGGGGTTCCATTCATGTCCATGAATAATGCTTCATACTTATGTATGTTGTAAACACGTTCTAAATCAACGCGCTCTTTTCACTACTTCAAGAGCTTTGGATAGGTAACCCTCAATGTACCATAATTGTGAATAACATGAGTCTCTTCCTCTTAACATGTTACAGGGAGAAGATAAAACAGAGGGCAAAATCAGATATTCTTACACGTAACAGTAACATTTTCAAGTAATGACATATATCAACATGAACGTTCTTCCTTATTTCTTACCAGTTTTAGCTCAAGATCGTTGGCCTTCCTTTATTCCATATCAATGGTTATCAGAAAATTCTTAAGAAGGAGCTCAAGATTTCTCATCACATTTACTTCTTCGACGTCGATTAAACAACAATACAAAACGGACACTAAAGGCTGCTTTGTGTTTCAATAAAAAAAAAAGATAAACATTATTCTACTATGCTGAGTTAAAGCATAGGGATTCATCCGATTTTCGTTTTGAGGGTCTTATAATTCATCGTGAGCTGTTATTCTCTTCTTAATTTTTTCCTAGCGCGAACGCCAACACTACCGACACGAAGTAAACAGGCTGGTCTTGCCGTGCACGCATCAATAACAAGCGAGCGAAGATAACAGGGTGGTGGATGGGAACTGCTGGCTGACAGCGCCAGCGGACAAGCAGTGTACGCACCCACATTAACCCACTCCCACAAAAGCGCATTTGCCTAACCTTATCCCAACAGCTTATAGTGTCCCGGCCGCTTGGCAGTATGATGTGCCACACGAGTTAAAAATATGCCAGTAGAAACCAATTCTGACGTCAGTGCTTGTGAGAGTTATGTGGTATCTGCTATGCGTTATTTCGTTTTGGTAGTTAGCTTGTGTTCTACTAAACACTCAAACGTTCATAAACGGAGAAACTGCGAGCTGATTACATCCATGAGATAGTTTTATACAGTCTCTATCGTGAATAGATACCAAACGTTCTTAAGTACTTCCTTTTTGGTCTGTTCTGTTGTGCATAACATCATCTGTAACCTTATGGCACTCTGCCAAATAACGACCAGTTTTTTGTAGTCATGTTGATCAATATCTGTATTTTTATCGAGTTAAAAGTGAATGATTGTGCGATAGCTAGCAGTAAAACTCATATGTACTAAAAATATCCGAAATATTAGTATTATCCCTGCACGAAAAACACGAGAAATGTGAGGTTAAATTCTGCTTAGACCACATTTCGATCTGCGGGATAGTAGACGTACTGATAACGGTTTCAACGTCGTCTACCTACACAAATCCTAGTGGAATAGCTGTTAGAGTGACATCTGTGTTTACTCTTTAACAGGGAATGCTCACAGGAAGAATGCGCACTGCGGTACAAACGTGAGAAGCTAGCAGGCAGCCATGCCACAGAGAAGCAGTTCTCCACTGTTCAGTCGCCCGATGTTTCTGCTCCTTACACCAAGCGAGGGGCCGTATGTCAATTACCGACGTGATGTGTGGCTTATGAGCAGCCGCTCGACCGTAAAATCCAAGTTTTCTCACCTACCGCCTTATTGTCATAGTACTCGTTGTGGATGCAGATGCAGTTAGAGATTTCTGTGTGATGGTCTGGATAGCTGTCTGCCTATTACACATTACGGCCATTCTTCGGCCATCGGTGGTCTCTGTCAGTCAACAGACGAGTTCGGCCTGTGTGCTTTTGTGCTCTTTTTGTTCCTTCACGTTTCCATTTCACTGTCACATAGGAAACAGGGGACCTAGGGATGTTTAGGGGTTTGGAAATATCGTGTACAGACGTATGACACAAGTGACACCCACCCACCTGACCACGTTCGAAGTCCATGAGTTCTGCAGAGCGCAACATTCTGCTCTCTCAATGTCTAATGACTACTGAGGTCGCTGATATGTGTAACTTGGCAGTAGGTGGCAGCACAACACACTTAATATGGAAATCGTATGTTTTTGGGGGTGTCTGGATACTTTTTATCACATAGTGTATATTGACAAATAAGCTCACGAATAGAAGAGCGTACGATGCAAAAGAACAGTTATCAAAAGGGCCTGGCAGTAAGAAAGCTATTACTTTACCATTACAGAGCACTCAAACAAGACACACGTAAGTAATCAGTGGATACAAAATGAGGAAATAAAACATGTGATTGACGGCGACCGATAGCGACTGTAATGAAGGCAAGTGGCAATGGAGCGTGACAGATTACCTCAATAGCGGCATGGCGGCCCCAGTGGTGTGGTTGTGATCGCCATTACGAATTGTCATCGTAATGCCAGCTGATCTGACTGTCACAACTAGAGAGCCACTATGTAATTAACTTTTTCTCTGACTAATCGGCAATCAACAATAGGACCATTTGGTATCTATAGCGCTCAATTGCGCAGTCTCAACAAGACGACTACACGGTAGGACCATGGGGTCTGGAGACTGCCTGTACCAATCACGTAAACGCGTCTTGGCGGCCGAAGAAACTGGATCTCAGACAGGCAAAGCTCTTCCTTTCGTTAGTAATATATTGAAATGTTTGTGCTAGGGGTCGGCAGTGGATTACGCAAAATGCCTACCACTCTTACAAACTCAAAAGAGAAATGCAATACAAATTTGTATATGCATTGTCTAACTTTAAATCAATAATTTTTTTAACAGTAACTGAAACACTCTGTGATCTTAACACTGTGGAAAATACAAATGGGATTAGTCCTCATTAATCATTAGTGTTGTGAATGAAACTAACTTCCGACAGCATACACCAAATGTTCCAAGTAGGGGCCTTGGCTTTACAGTGGAACGCCATCAATGTGACATCAAAAATCAGTTACGATATAGAATCAACCATACTTATTATTTCATTAGGATGGCCTGTCTTCAACTGTTTTCTGGTGAAACTAAATATAATCCTAAGTTTTAATATATGAGTTTATTTTCTAAAGTTTGTATCACCATTAAAAGCTATACAATTAGTTCTTTGAACCAAAAAATTAATATAACTTGACGTAATTGAGATACAGGTGATTCCTTACTTGAAACTCAAGAAATGTTACGTATCTGAAAATGAGTGTAAGAAAGTCAGTTCTATCACGGAATACACGGCGGCATGCACAAAAATACAATAAATATATGTTTTAGAGAAGGTCATTTGGTATGTAATGCACTGTTAACAACTTTATGGTACCTCCAGCTAAATGGAAAATTGCTATAGCACCGAGAGTTGCTTTCAAAGTCTGTGCAACTCGGGAAAACAACTTGAAACGCGGATTGAAGATACGGGTATGTGAACGCTCTTAAGTAGCAAGACAAGCTGATGACAAGCCTTTCAAATTATGAGCCTCTCAGACCAGTTACTGTTACGCTGCGTTACCCTATTTTACTCTACATTTTGAAAAAAATAAAAGTCCCTTTATGTCGATATTCGATCATCACTGATTAATGACACTAAACGAGAAATGAATTCTACTTCCAATGAACAACTGTAAATCTTAAATATCCGAAACTCCTTGGAATCTCAATGATAAAATATGAAATATGAGAAATTTTGTCCCACATTCAATTAAAAGTCAGTGCAGTTGTATCTTTAGTCTAGATTTTACATGGCAGGCCTAGAGCGAGATGATGAAACATAATAACAGCATATAACATCATGCTCCAAGACAAAGCATCAAGTACCTGAACATCTGAACATTATAAAGTGAAACAACTTTGCTTGAATGAATAAATACAAAAAATGTGTTAGTGGTAGCTGTCTCATTCCGTCAAGCACATGTACAAAATGAACAGAAATATTTAACTGCTTAATTAGACTTGCGCACATTTGGCTCCAGAATTAGCTGTTTATGGCTTAATTCACTTATTCTAGGCTCCCAGTGTGCAATGTTGTGCATGTTCATTGGTTAATAAAACAAGAAAAAAGATGTATATATGAATAAGTCCTTGTTAGCAATAATACAGAAAAATGAGTTAACCGAACGTTTCGAAATCAATCGCCGCAGGCGAGAATGCCAGAGAAGGCACACGGATTGTCGACAGGCTGTTTTCATCATAGCTATTACAGTTAGATAGGGTATGGCGAGACATGGGGCCCGCGACCTTCATTCCCTAGTGAGATTAGCCGAAGGTAAAAGGCCACACTCCACTGGTCCCTCCACATCTTTCGAAGTTATTTGCCCCACACAGCTAACGCCGAATCCTGTTTTCTGATGCACTTCAAATTCGCTTCTTATGAAACTTTTGGATGGTCTTATGAACACAACTTCTACTCTTCAACGTTATACTCAAGCTCTTTTCTGGAAGTGGAACAGCGACCAAACGGGTTCATTTCATTAATTTTTAAAAGTGCGTTTCATTCCATAACAAACACTCTTTGGACTGTAAAGATAAAGTGAAAAAGGAAAATGGCTGTAGCCATGCTGAAAAAATCATGGAGAATAACTGTGAGTTTCCCTCAAAGAATTACATCTAAATATACATTAGGTTTTCCCATTCATATGAGTTACCGCTGTACTTGACATACCTAATTCCCACAGTCTTTATCGCTGTGGTCACATGGTTGTGCAAGTGCTCCTTAAATTTTAGAAATTTCAGTGGTGTAATTTGATGATGAGTGTGTTCTGGATGCTTGCAGACGAAGGTACTATACTGACAGTGTAAATTTTTTAGAAAATTCCTTCAGAATCGTTCACAATTGTACTTTTTATGATTTGAAAACTAGTTACGTCAAGAGTGTCTTGAGGATTGCAAAGTAAATTAATTGCTGTCTTTTAGGTTGTTTTCGTAGATATGCTGTCTGAATTTTGTGGAAAGGGTATATTTGGTGGTTAATGTGTAATTTGGAAAATCTTTCAGCTGGATATGGTGCTAACTCTGTAGTTCGACAATGTTTATCTTATTTTTGGCGGGATGTCGTGGCATGTGATTGGTATATCTTCGCATGACGCACCTTTGGCGGGAAAGACCGGATTGGCTACCTTATTTCCGTGTTGTTACTTGCTGTCTTCCCTGCTGCGTCACTTGTAAGAAGAGTCTCGTATTGGTGAATTTGAAAGAGCCATTTGTCTGGTGGTAACTGCTTTGGCGTGAAGTTCGACGTCGCAGCGTTATATTACGGCGGATTTTTCAACTACCAGAGTCTAACTCTTCCTTGTGGCCAGAGAATGCAGCACTGTCTGGTAACCGCTTTGGCGTCTAGTACGTTGTTGCAGCGTCATCTTGCGGCGGTTTTGTCAACTAGCAGAGTCTAACTCTTCCTTGTGACTAAGGAGTGCAGCACTGCTGGGATGAGTGTCTTACTTCACCTTAGATGGCGGCATCAACTGGACACTGAGACACTGACATCTAGTGGCGCAAGTGTGAACTGAACTCTTTCTTATACTATAGAGGGAGACACAAGAAGAACGCTGATGTGCTAATCTGCTAATGTTTAGCATTTGTTTTAACATCATTTGTGCTTTTCTTGTCCTAAGTTTTATGATGATTCCTACTGAATACTGTAACATTGATCGGTCTACTCTTGCGTGAATACGCGGAAACTGAGTAGCAAAATTTCCGTAAAAGCTGGTGGCAGCTAACGGAATAATTAATGGTGAATGTAGAACAACATCAATGAATATGGAGGGTTCACTTAACAATGCTCGTCGACACAGTATTGACACATCTACTAGGAGGCACAATAGGGAGATACCACGTAGTAGTCCGTGGGGTGAGACACCTAGAAGGTCAAACATGAAAAGTCACATGACAGAGGCTGTGGAGGAAATAATTAGAGCTTCAGACAGACCTTAGAGGAAAGAAAACATTAACTGTTATATCGTCATCGGTATAAAATATGGATTCTAGCACTACGGCATGTGAAACTATATGGACAAATAGAAGAACTCAGAGTAGAAAACACTAGGCTAAGTAGGGAATTAGCAGCATGGAGCACTCCTGATGTGCACGCACGTTTAGAGAAATTACAGGCAGAAATAGTAGAACTGAAAGCGAAGAACGAGAAGTTGAGATCAGAAAATCGATCCCTTCCAGAGTCTTTCGCAACTGCGGTGGCTAGTGTGCCCCCGAGGAATTTGAAAAGTAAGTTGGAACAACAAATTAGTCAAATGAAAGCGAAACAGACTAGCACCCTCTTTTTCAAGTCAGATAATAATAACGATGTTAAAACAATAAGGGAAGCATTAACATAGACAATAAATCCGTAACAGAACTAAGTTAAAATAAAGGCAATAAGATCGACGGCAAATACTGTTATTTTGGAGACAGAAACACAAGCTGATAAAATAAAAATAATGGAAAGGGCAGCACAACTTCTGAACATCAGATGTGAGGAGCCAAGAAAATTTAAGACATTGCTTGCTGTGTATCGAGTACCAACAACTTTAACCGATGATGAATTTCTCGAAGAGCTGTATGAAATCAACCTAAGTGAGTACATTTCAGGGCAAGAATTTAGTGAGGGTGTTTCAATTCGGTTTAAAACAGGACCGCGAGTGAAACATACAGTAAACAATGTTCTCCAGGTATCACCAAAAATTCGTCAGCAGTTGTTACTGAGTGATAGGGTGTACATCCAGTTTGAAGCATTAAATATTAGAGATTTCGTAGGTGTACAGATATGTTTCAACTGTTGGTGTCTTGGGCACTCCACTAAACGATGTGATAAGATGGAGGTGTGTGGAAGATGTGCCAAGTCAGGGCATAAGAGGTTTGACTGTAAAGAGGAGATGGTAACTGGATGTATACAATGCACGTATAAGAACAAGGTCTGTGACAAGGCAGGGGGACCTGAATGTCAAACATATAAAATGCTATATAAAAGACAAATTGAACGTACAGATTACGATATAGTGAATAATGCCCACTAATATGAACTGTAATCCAAATCGCGAGACAGTACAGCCCCAACCAGTCACGGAAGTAGTCACACGGACATCTAATCCTAGTCATACCAAACATATTAAGGTAATGCAACTGAACTGTATGGAAGGTACCCCTGTAGGTATGAAACTCAACAGGTTATTAGATGAAATACATGTTGATATAGCTTGCCTGCAAGTACCACATATGCGTGGTGGCAAAGTTACTGGTTTATCGATGCAGTTCACCACAACTGTGAGAACTTAAAGTGCTAAAGCAGCAATAGTACTGATTAACCCTAATTTCACTCTGTACAGAACACATTGCCAGAGCGGAGATTGTACATGGACGTGACATCTGGATAATTTCATCTATATATGCCCAATTTTCATATGATACGATTCCCTTTACTGGAAAAATGTGAGACATTGCATGGTTTCCACAAGGGAAAAAATTGATTTATTAGCATACATAAACACATGGTCAACCATATGGCATACTGATAGAACAGATGTTAGAGGACACGTTGTCGAGGATGTAATAAATGTATGTAATTTATTCCCATTAAACAGAGTGGGACAACGACCAAACTTTCGTGGTCGTGCCGGTGGCCAAAGTAATATTGATATTTCATTGGCAAATGATATTTCCTTACCACATATAAATACACTACTGGCCATTAAAATGGCTACACCAAGAAGAAATGCAGATGATAAACGGGTATTCGTTGGACAAATATATTATACTAGAACTGACATGTGATTACATTTTCATGCAGTTTGGGTGCGTAGATCCTGAGAAATCAATACCCAGCACAACCGACTCTGGTCGCAATAATGGCCTTGATACACCTGGGCATTGAGTCAAACAGAGCTTGGATGGCGTGTAAAGAAACAGCTGCCCATGCAGCTTCAACACGATACCACAGTTCATCAAGAGTAGTGACTGGCGTTTTGTGACGAACCACTTGCTCAGCCACCATTGACCAGACGTTTTCAAATGGTGAGAGATCTGGAGAATGTGCTGGCCAGGGCAGCAGTCGAACATTTTGCTTTCCCAGAAAGGCCCGCACAGGACCTGCAACAGGCGGTCGTGTATTATCTTGCTGAAATGTAGGGTTTCGCAGGGAGGGAATTAAGGGTAGACCCACGGGTCGTAACACATCTGAAATGTAACGTCCACTGTTCAAAGGGCCGTCTATGCGAACAAGAGGTGACCGAGACATGTAACCAATGGCAGCTCGTACCATCACGCTGGGTGATACGCCAGTATGGCGATGACGAATACACGCTTCCAATGTGCGTTCACCGCTATGTCGCCAAACACGGATGCGACCATCATGATGCTGTAAACAGAACCTGTATTCATCCGAAAAAATGACGTTTTGCCTTTCGCGCACCCAGGCTCGTCGTTGAGTACACCATCGCAGGCGCTCCTGTCTTTGATGCAGCGTCAAGGGTAACCGCAGCCATGGTCTCCGAGCTGATAGTCCATGCTGCTGCAAACGTCGTCGAACTGTTGGTGCAGATGGTTGTTGTCTTGCAAACGTCCCCATTTGTTGACTCAGGGATCGAGAGGTGGCTGCACGATCCGTTACAGTCATGCGGATAAGATGTCTGTCATCTCGAATGCTAGTGATACGAGTTCGTTGGGATCCAGCACGGCGTTCCGTATTACCCTCCTGAACCTACCGATTCCATATTCTGATAACAGTCACTGGATCTCGACCAACCCGAGTAGCAATGTCGCGATACGATAAACCGCAATCGCGATAGGCTACAATCCGACCTATATCAAAGTGGGAAACGTGATGGTACGCATTTCTCCTCTTCACACGAGGCATCACAACAACGTTTCATTAGGCAACGCTGTTTGTGTATGAGAAATCGGTTGGGAACTTTCCTCATGTCAGCACGTTGTATGTGACGCCACTGGTGCCAACCTTGCGTGAATCCTCTGAAAAGCTAATCATTTGCATGTTACAGCATCTTCTTCCTGTCGGTTAAATTTCGCGTCTGTTGCACGTCATCCTCGTGTTGTATCAATTTTAATGGCCAGTAGTGTACGTGGGAAGTCGTGGATGGTGCCACACATAGCGATCACTATGTTATCATTATTCACACAGACATTTATAGTAACACTCAAAACACTCAGATACAACAACAGTACTTATATTTTGGTAGGGACGATTGGAACAAATTAAGAATTGTAGTATAAGAATCGGCACTGTACACTGCTCACGGTAGTACAGACTGTAAAACACATGTTTTGACAGAAGTCCTGCAGAAAGTACAAATGAATGCCATCCCACTGGCCAGTGCTAAGCGGAGGCATCAACGACTTCGGACAGAACTAACTGGATAGATTCGCGGAATAAGAGAAAGTGCTAACAGAGGGCTATATCACCCCAAGAACGACAGCTTATACTGGGTCAGTACCAGGATGCAAAACAAAAGTATAAAACCGAACTCTGTAAAACCAGACAAAGTTATTGGACCGATTTCGTCAAAACGAACTTACAGACAGATATCTGGGGACAACCATTTAAGCTAATGACTGATCGCATCAAAACCCCGATGGTACTGTCGACGTTAAAACGAACAGACGAAACCATGAGAAGAGGCTGGAGATCTTAAGCAGAATATCTCCTAAACAAGCTCCTACCAGATGACCCACACACAGAGGACGAACGACATCGTCGTGACTTACGTGAAGGAATGGAAACTGCAAAGGTAAATCAGGTTATCACACTCCCCTTTTCGCAGGAAGAAGTAGCCTTAGCAATAGATAAACTTAAAAATAGAAAGGCGCCAGGCCCTGATGGAATATACACAGAAACATTGAAGAACGCCAGTACATTGATCACCCCATACTTGACTGACCTTTTTAATGAAGCCCATCTACAAGGAAGAAGCCCTACACTCTGAAAAATGGCTAATGCAGTTACTATTAAAAAGTCTCAACATAGGGACCCAACTGACCCGAAATCCTAAAGACCTATCTGTCTCCTGAATACACTTGCTAAGGCACAGGGGAGGCTCCTGTGTGATAGATTACAGGCACATAGGCGTCTTCTTGGTCTAACTCCCCACCAATCGATAGATGACGCCATAAGCCGTGCCCTACAAATTGTGAGGAATACGACCGAGAAATATGCGGTCGCTGTACTTATTAATTTGGGTGGAGCCTTTCATAATCTCTGGTGGCCGTCACTATTCGGCAGACTAGGGGAAATTTGATTACCTACTGTCCTGTATTCTAGTTTTATGGACTACTGTAGGGGAAGAATTGTAGAATGAAAAGCAGGAACACAGAGAATCACCAAGAGATGTCCACAGGGATCAATCTGTGGGCTCATTTTTTGGGATATAGCGAGTGAGCCCCTATTGGACATCTTGGATAGAGACACACATATAGAAGTTGATGTCGCTTATGCGGATGATATTTTGGTTGTTGTTTCTGCACCGTCTAGGCTGCTATTGGAAAATAAAGGTACAGTAACACTACAGATGATGAATTACTGGTGTAATCAGAACAAATTGAAAATAGCAGGAAACAAAACAGTTCACTTACTGATTAAGGGAGTACTACAGCGCAATCCAAGAATAAAATTCAATAACATTAATATACAAAGGAAACAGGTAGCTAGATATTTAGGACATCATCTAGATGAACGGCTCTCCTTCACAAAACATATAAAACTTACTGTAGACAAAGCTGCTAAAATTATGCATAAACTTGCTAGATTAAATTCAGTGCAGTTTCGATTACCACTAATGACGATGCGGATGTATCACACAGCACTATTCGAGTCCATTGCATGCTTTGCAGCTAGTGCCTGGACGCATCGTCTTTGTCTAATGACCTACAAAACAATAGTCAGGAGAGGACAAAGAAGTGTACCACTTATAATGATGGGAGCGTTTAGCACCACACCAGTTGAGGCCCTGTATGTGGTTCTAGAAACATGCCCAATAGACCTTACTATTCGCTGTAGAGCTGCCTCATATTGGTTGAAGAATGGTGACTTACAAACTGTATTCCAAATAACAGGAGAAAACATACAAACTAAACAACTACACAAATGGAAATTAGACACGTGGCAAATAGAATGGGACACATCAGATAAAGGGCGGCGTGTCTTCTCCTTTTTTCCAAATGTATCTGAGTGGCGATAACTAAATTATGTAGAGCCAAGTCGTGGTACGGTTCACTATTTGACTGGGCATGAACCATACCCAACACATCTACACCGTATGGGAGTAAGGCAAACCGAGATTTGCACATGTGGCATTCTTGGAACCCCTGAACATGTTGCGTTAACGTATAACTTACTCGACCATGCACGACCTGCTGTAAGAGACGACGTGGTCAGTACGATTCTTCGTGACCCAGATAAATGGAATACCTTAAATAGTCTGGCTGACTCAGTGTCAACGACACTGCTTGACATGTATAAAAATCATCATCCTACTGCCAGAACATGTCACAGAATCCCAACACATCAACTGGGAAGACACAAGCTCCGACAATGACACAGACACTAGAACAGACGCTGATTAATATTGACAGAAGGTGTAGAAGGGCAGCGAAACAGATACTGACTAATATTGATATTGATGTAGAATGACCAAACTTACAATGACTGTGTCACACGACTGATTGATGCATTTCATTAGACATATAATATGGGCTCCCTCATTTGGATCACAGATTATTTGAGATATCATTGGACATACATGCGGGTTCCCCTTCCTGGCTCACAACCTTGTCACTGGTCTAGCCAGATGTAATGTATTTAGTTGTAATTAACTTAAGCAATTTTACACTTTAATTATTACATTTTAGACTTCCATGAGACTTAATGTTTGATTTGTTTACTAAAGGCATTTCTAGCTTTCAAGATATATTAACATGGTTTCCACTTTAGTAATCCACTGTCCCAAATAAAATTTTGTGTAGAGGAATTGATGATGTGCAACCTTCAGCTACCTGAATATTTTTAACAGCTCTGAGCGCTATGGGACTTAAATTCTCAGGTCATCAGTCCCTAGAACTTAGAACTACTTAAACCTAACTAACCTAAGGACCATCACACACATCCATGCCCGAGGCAGGATTCGAACCTGCGACCGTAGCGGTCACGCGGCTCCAGACTGTAGCGCCTAGAACCGCACGGCCACCCCAGCCGGCCGAATATTTTTGTATTTTTATTTGTGTTGAGGAGAACTTTAATTTCAGTTATGATTAATAGCCTGCAAAAGGTATAATGGTATTGTTATACATTAATATTCATATTGTTTTATTATTCACGTGAAATTTGAAACCTTATTTTTAATCTCATATAGAGGAATCCAGTTATGTTCAACCTTAAGGCACATACACTGCCTCCTCGCCCAGGAATTGCAAGTGTGAAATTCTGGTTTTAGGAGACTCCATACATTTTATAAATTTACTGTTTATACTCATATTCTTTTACAATAAGTTTAATTATATTCTTTTTATTAATTATGCAAACTTTGGTAACCACTTGTCTCTAACAACTGATGATTTGTAATGTTATCTCATCTTTAAATTTAATTTTTTTATTTTGAATAGACGAATCTTGTTATGTTCAACTACAGCTATCTGAGAACTTTCTGCATCTAAGATTGTTCGTGCAAGAATTTCGGATTCAGTTTTTTATTAATAGTATTGAAATTTTAACTTAAACCTATATCTTTATAACTTAATATTCATTACGCTCTTGCCTTTCATGCGAAATTTTATCATCATTTATAATCTCATATAAAGAAATGTAGTTCACTTCAATTTTGGACACATGTACAGCCTTGCACTCTGGAGTTGCATCATTGAGAACTTGGTTCTTGGTTGATACCGTATAGTTTAGAATTCTTTTCCTTTTTTTGCGTATATTTTTATTTCTATTTTGTCTTACTTTATACTTACATAATTATATTGGTTTTATTAATTATTTTGCATTAAAACATCACTTACTGTATTAAATGCCGTACCAATACACAGAGCAGCAGCCAGGACAGAAATATGAGAAAAATGTCCGCCTCCCCGTGGCAAGGACAGTAACGGAATGGCTGCTTGTCAAGCTAACCTAACTTGCAAGCAGTCATTACGGCTAAGAGACCTACACGCTGCCCGGCTTGTCACTTGTCTTAAGTAGCACACGGCCCACGTTAGTAACCCGGGTTGTGGTCTACTCTGTAGTGGTTTTCAAAAAAAAATAGTCCCCGTGACAGGCTCTCATGTCTACATCGTTGGTTCACCAAGGTTAATTAAATCCATTCCTTGGGTTCACGATTTAAGTTGTTAGGATAATAACAAGAGCTGTTGTATTCAGAATTTCCTAAGTGAATACCTAGTTCTCTAATGGGTGAAAAAAAATGATATTATCGTTTGGCATTGTTGTCCCGGAGGTCTCAGTCGGGTTCGGCCGCCTAGTGCAAGTCTTATTACAGTGGGCGCCACACTGGGCGACTTGCGGCCGATGATGAGGATGAAATGATTATGAGGACAACACAAAACCCAGTCCAGGGGCGGAGAAAATCTCCAACTCGGACGGATTCGAACCAGGGCCCAGTGCATGGGACCCAAACACGTTACCACGCAGCTAAGCAGGCTGACACTCTAATAGATGTAGCTCACAGGTGATAAGAAATATTAACAATATCAGATGGCTATATCGTCAGGTGCCCATTCATAGCTGGTGGAAAGCCAAAAACACTATCACAATATCTTCATTAAAAAGCACTTTTCCACCACCAAATTCTGACAGTACAGTCAATTATAATTTTGCGATGCTATTTACATTTCGCATTTGAATTCTACTATATTGATGGAGGGGAATACATAGTTAGTGGGTTCTGGAGTAAGATTCTTCCATTTCACTTTCTTGGGGCTGGTCAGTGAGAACGTATTGCGAGAAGTCGGGGAGTAGTTGACGATTTGAATACGGCATGGTTTACCACCGACTGTTGGACTCTAGATTCACAGTATTACTCCATCAAAAGTCGCAGGTATTGCTGAAGTGATGAATCGGCGGACCCTATTGGCTGACGCATACACGCGAAACCGCCATATTTCCGTCTCTATGAAGCTTCAGTTATTGATGTTGTCTGCCAGTCAGACGGGTAAGTGGCATTGGAGCTCTGACATGAATGTCTGAGCAAACGGGTAGCGAAACAACAACTGCAGTGTAACAACCTTTGGGCAGTTAACTGACACGCTGTAAGCGATAGTGGAGATGTTTTAGTAGGCTTTCATTTCATTTGGATGTATTAAGGGAAATACTTCCTTATCACCGTGGCGAAAGTCGTGAATCCCCCTCCAAATTGTTCATTTTTGAGAGTGGGAAGGAAAGTAGAGAAGTGGAGGCACGTGGCCATGAAGTCCTATCTAGGTAGAGGTGGCTGGTCACACCCAGGGTATTTTGCTGAGCCATGAGTAATTATCAATTCTAGCATTAGCACTGCGTTTGCCCTGGGCAACTCACAAATTGTGAGTTCTATTTCCCAACTTGTGTTGCTTCTTAGGTGATATCACTCACTTGATTTGTATCATCGATCCGCTACTTTAACTAGCGATTGCGACCTGCACAGATCTGGAAAACCATTCGTGGTTCAGTAGCTATTCCCATTTCGTTTGAGGTACGTACTTCCTGTTGTAATCTCCCAACGGAAAATTACCCTCTACCACGCAATAATTAATAATGGTCAATCAAATCATCCACATTTATTCACTTTTGAAAAGTATCTGATCGGATTTTCTAGTAATATATGCGCCGACAGCTCGTCGACGCCAAGGTATTTTTCTAGTACGTTTATTCTTTGGAATAACAGAGATACATATATGTATTCTCCATGGTTATTATGGACGGATAACGAGGACAGCTTCGGAAGTATCTGTTGGAAGATTGTCGGGTTGCTAAAAGAGACATATTTGCTCTTCTTCTCGCTAAAGCGAGCTATTAACGTTTGTGCCACTAGCGGGTTATTTGAAGAGAGACAAAAATTAAGTAAGACTGGGAATCAACAGAAAACGGAACATGTAATGGAGATGGATTGAATATACAATTTTCCTAAGAAATAAGGTTTGTGACCCTTTTATTCTAGAGTGAATGACGAATGAGTTCTCTGTCTGAATCATTGATGATTGTCTTGGCCCTGTAATTAGTGGGGAAGTTTCAGTTGTGACGAAGAGAGCCTGCAATCACCGAGATTTTATAAAATCGTCCAAAAAGGCTTCGGACACATCTGAAATTCTAAACCTGTCGTAAAATGAACGAATTGTTCAAACGATCGATTTTCCCAACTGAATGCAGCGCTTAACAATAATAATAGATATAAAGATCTTTTACAGCAAGCCAGCCGCTGAATATTAAGACGAAGGGCTCCACCAGAGATTCTATAGGGCTGAGTTCACGTAATGAAATATTGTATTTAAAACTGTATATAGATAAAGGAGAGAGAGAGAGAGAGAGAGAGAGAGAGCGAATGAAATTAGAGAAAATACGCAGAATCCTCCATTAGTATAATTGTTTGCCTGTCTTAACACGGATCAGCCTAAAGATAAAACAGGAGGCCCTTACTTTACTGTACAGGTTTATGTGTGAGAGACATTTCACCAAGTTAGCGGCAAGCTGCATTCACATACTTTCATCATTTACAGTATAATCCAATTGTTTTTATTCGAAGTTTCAGAGGAGTGCTACCCAGAAATGGGTCGGAGTGGCAGAAGATCAGTTTTGTTACAGGATATATACAAGGTTCGGGGGCGATTTGGGCCTCGGACATGACTTCTGTTTGCTCGACATATGACGATTTTGAGAAGGCGTTTTTAGCAAAGTTCTGGTCAGAAGGGGTACAGGAACGCCTAAGGCAGGAGGTGCTCTACCCAGAGCCTCTCTCCTTTTCAGAAGGAAGCCTTAGGAAGTATTTTGAAAAATATATAAATAGAACTAGATACTGGGACAGACCTATGCCCTTGCCAGACATAATAGAAATACTTAAGGCAAGACTACCGATTAGCATCCGGAATCAATTGATTTACGGCAATGATAAAGACTTCGAGTGGTTCCTCACGACGTTTGACCATATAGATATTATTGAAGAGAACAACCAGAAAGCCCGTAATAACAGATTCCAATATAGGGAGATAGAACCTCCGCCCAACGGTAGGCAAGGGAATGGACAGAGATCGTTAAATAGCGGAGAAACCCCTCAAAATCTCAATAGTAATACCGGCAATAGTCTTGCGAGGGGCTATCCAAGGAACAACAGGAATGGGAAAAGATACAATCCCGTGTGGGGGAACGAAAGGAATTTCAGCCCCCAAGCCTGGAATAATAACAGTAATAGAAAGTGGAATCAACCGGGGGGAATGAATTCAAATAATCAACATCAGTGGGGACGGACATCTGCGAATCAACAGGTAATTACCGAAGTATCGGATGATGTCAACCAGCAGGCAAGTCAAAATCTAACAAACTTGTAAGGACCCACTCGTGCCCCGGAGGAGCGGTCAACAATTGGTTGAGGGGCAACAGGATATGTGTACCCATGCTAACGTATAATGATGGACGATTACTGGCAGATGAATTGACCGAGGACTTAGAACCCCAAGATGAGGATAAGGAACAGGTGGCAGTAGCCGAAGTGCAAGTAATTTTGGAGACTGTACCTATAGTGGCGGTTTTAGACACAGCTGCAACCACAAATGTTATTTCGGAGGCACTATTCAACAAGATCAGAAATATAAGACGAGTACCAATTTTTCCAGTTCAAAATTGCAGAATAATAGGCGCCGTTGGGGCTAGATCGGCTAATGTAAAAGTGCAGTCACTACTTAGTGCAGAAGTCGGAAATGTAGCAATATTAAGCACATTCCTCGTTGTGAATAATTAGGTGGTAGACTGCATTATCGGAGTCGACAGCCTACGTCAATACGGATGCAGAATAGATTTTAAAACAGGAAAAATTTGGTTCAATGTAAATAAACAAGTAATTGAGTTGGACTTGTTGAAAAAAGAAAGCCTTACCAGAAAATATAATAGTGGGATCAGTGTGCAAGTAATCAGGACGGCACAAAATTCTAAACAGCATGTAATTAGTGAGTTCCAAGTCAAAGGAGATTTCGGTCAATTAGTGTACGAGAAGTTAAATGAATCCGACTGCATTACTGAAGATCAGAAGAAGCAGCTAAAAGAATTATTATTAGCGTATAAAAACGTGTTTGATGAAAGGCCAGGAGTTATTAAGGGATACATATGCCATCTCTACGTTAAGCCGCACGAAACGTATTGTAGAACTTTCTATCCTGTTCCCTGGAGGTTAAAGGCTCAAGTTCAGAAAGAAATAGATCGCATGTTGAAATGGGGTTTGATCGAACCCTCTACAAGCCCATACTGCTCCCCATTGATGGTCTTGCCAAAAGCAAATGGGACTGTGAGACTGGTACTCGACGCCAGCGAAATAAATAAAATCATAATTCCAGTGAGAACACATCCGGAAAACATAGACGAATTTATACAACGGTTCCAGGATGTCCAATATTTGACAAGCATTGATTTCCGGAGTTCTTATTGGCAAGTCAAGCTGGATGAGTCATCAAGGAAATATACGGCTTTCATTTATTCCGGAAGAAGTGACCATTTTACTGTAGTTCCTTTCGGACTCAACATTAGTGCTGGAATCTTTATAGCAGCTCTAGATTATGCACTAGGCCCAGAACTAAGAACCAGGATAACAGTGTTTGTTGATGATCTGCTTATTGCATCGAAAACTTGGGAGGAGCATATTACCTTACTGAGACGGGTGTTGGACGTGTTCAAAACCATGGGAATAACTGCTAACCTACAGAAATCCCATTTTGCAGTAAACAGAATCAAGTTCCTGGGGCATATAATTGACGCAAAGGGAATTTTACCAACCAAGGAGAAGCTAATTGCGATTAGTAAGTTTCCAACACCCAGAAATAGGAGGCAATTATAAGGGTTTATGGGTCTTGCCTCATTTTTTAGAAGATTTATAACAAATTAGGCCATGAATGCTGCAGCTCTAAATAGTTTGCTGAAGAAGGATGTGCCCTGGCTCTGGACATTAGAGCGTCAAGAAGCATTCGAGGAGATAAAGAAGCAATTAGTAAATGCACCGCTTTTGTACCATCCGAACATGCAAGAAGAATTTTACTTGTCAACAGATTCGTCGAATGTGGGTCTTGGAGCGTGCCTTTTCCAAGTACGCAAGATAAATGGACAACTCACCTTCTGTCCTATTGCGTTTGCCAGTCGTGTTTTGTCCAACTGTGAACGAACTTACACGACGACAGAATTAGAGGCTCTTGCAGTCGTCTGGGGTTTTAAAAAATTTCATTATTATCTATATGGGTCAAAGACTATCGTATATTGCGATCATCAATCATTAACGTTTTTACAAACGTGTAAACTGTTACACCCCAAACTGGCTAGATGGACTCTCGCTCTGCAACAATACCAATTTAAGATCGTGCATGTCTCAGGACAGCAAAACATTATTGCTGACGCTCTATAAAGGTCACCGCAGGGTTTGACTAAAGAGATTGAAGTAAATAATAACTTTGAATTCCCTGTATTGCTGCTGCAGGAAAATCCATTTAAGACGTACTACGTCAATTTGTGTGCGCATATGGCACAGTTACAGAAAACAGATGCTCAATGGGGAAGTGTCATTCAAAGGTTACAACACCAACCTTCGGATCAGATGGAATATTATTACAAACTGGTAAATGGCGTATTATTTTTCCGCTGTGGAAGGCAAAACAAAGTCCGTGGGTGTGTTTGTATACCTGAGGCGCATATAGAGAAACTTGTATGGTTCACTCATTTAACCTGGGGACATTTCGGTGCGACAAAATGTGCAGACAAGATAAGTGGGTACTGTTATTTTCCCAACATAAAGCGCAGAGTGCATGAGGTCTTAAAGAGATGCATAATCTGTCAAAAAACAAAGCCGGATTCAAAAGGGACTAAGCACCCATTATGCTCTATATAAGTCCAAGAACCAAAAGAATTAATTTCGTGCGATCTGTGTGGACCGTTACCTACTTCAAGAGGTGGTGTTAAATATGTGTTGGCATTTCTCGATGTGTGTACGAAATACGTAAAGCTATACCCGATGAAGGCGGCTACAGCCAAAGTAATCGTATTAAGATTGATAAGGGATTATCTTCCACATGTTGGTACACCTAAGGCGATCATAACAGACAATGCTAAAATATTCACGGGACTCCGATGGAAACAGACTTTGTCTCAAGTCGGTGTGAAACACATACTAACATCATTTTACCACCCACAAGGCAATTTGGTTGAGATAATTTTTAGAGAATTCAATCGACTTATGAGGACGTATTGCCATTATAAGCAGATTGCGTGGGCAAATTATGTGGAAGAGTTTGAGCAGATATACAATAACATGCCCCACTCCTCAACTGTATATACACCTCGTGAATTGATGTTCGAAGCAAAAGAGGAAAACTTCTGGATTGACCATATGCCCTAAACTCAGGAAACTGAGATGCCTTGGGAAGAAAAAATAAGACAAGCCATCATAAATATGACGAAAAAAGCTGATCAGAGAAAACAACAATTTGACAAATTAATCAAGAGGGTACAGACATACCGGGTCGGAGAAAAGGTATTAGTCAAAAGACATACCAAATCATCCTTAATAAAGAAAAGTATAAAGAAATGGGAGTTACTATATACTGGCCCATACATTATCCTACAAATTCCGAATCCTGGGGCTTATCTATTAGCATACCCGGGATCGAACAAAATAAAAGGGTTATTTTCCCATAACGACTTGAAGAAATTTAATGAAGATTTGAAGATAGGGAGGTATGGTGTTGCGAGTGACAGAGATGAACGCTCGTAAAAAAAAAAAAAAAAAAAAAAAAAAAACCCAGAACAATAAACTGTGTGTGTAGTGTTAGAAAACCTTGAATTGAAATAATTAATCAGTGACATAGACTATAGAAATAGTGACTAACTATTACTATCGAGTGTTGCAAAGAAGATAGTGGAGATAGGCTTCACCTGTGTTTGGGTGAACATGGAACTTTAGCATTGCTAATGTCATCAAGATGTATAAAGGATCTAACTGACCTTCAAGAACAATGAAATGTTTCCCGTAAATGACGCTGAATAATCAAAAGAGGTTCCGAGTGAAGGTTCATATATAATTTCAAGTGCACGCTTAGATGTGTAAACGTGTGAAGGGATGTGTTGAGGCAGTGAATCATGAGCGACGGTTAACGCCGCAAAGATAATTTCCCGCGCAAAACAGTTGACGTCGGCGCGAGAGGTAGAATCGATATAGACGAGACAGATATGCTTTGTAAGAGACTCGCACCAAACGCGAGGGTAAACTGATTCATGTTGAACTTTAAACAGAAAAAGTGTCATAATTAGAAGTTAAGAGTTTTTAATTTACTATTGAATGTTTAAAGAAAGTAATATTCATAGAATTAATAGTTATTTAATGGGTCGTGTTCGCTTGGAATTTTTGTTTGAAAAAAAAAATCCATTTCCATATATGTGCATGTGTGAATGCCGTATGAATCAGAGAATAAATGAAAGAAGTGAATCCGCATTCCTCAGTGCTAATAACTTTTGCATTACAACATTCAATTGGAGAAATATGTGTATTTAGGATAAAAAGTTTTTGAGTGTAGATAAATTATATGACTTTCAAGGAAATGATGGATTATGTCTTTGTATAAAATGAACTACACTTTCCATTATTCGATGATTTGAATCCAAAATCTATTGTAAGTTGCATGAATCCTTTAAATTACGAAGAACAAATCAGTGATAGAAAATGTGTCAGAACTTTTGGACTTATAAGCACAAGTGGGGATGCAAAGTCAAAAAGAGTATTCAAACGAGAGTAAATATGATCATGCTTTTGGCAACATCATTAGTTAATGGCTAAATTCCTTGAAGTACATCGTAACAAAAAGGATCCATGAAGCCATAAGGATTTTGCTTTCAAAAAGGAGAATCTAGGACGGTGCAACCTAACCAGTTCTCTTACAGGAAGAGTTTCCCTTTTGGTCATTGCTAATTCTTTTGGAATGAATATGCATGTGAATTCGAGTATCCCTGTCCCTTCTACTCTTCCCATTGTGGGCTGCGTAGAAGACTGACTACAAATGTGGACGTCGGGGACATGCAAGACCCGAGGGAGTTTTAGCACCTCAAGATATTGTCATAGGAACAAGATTGTAGAACAAAAAATCACGTTATTTATTGTAAAATATTTTTTTTTGCTAGAGGCACAAATCACTCTTCTCCAAATCGTGATATAAATTGATCCCTGTCTTTCCTTTAGAGATCTATTTCAAAATAATTTTTTTCTTCTCTAGGCTTTCCTATCTTCTATGTACCGTAGGATGGGGGTCTAGGCTTAAGAGGTTTTCCAAGGTTTCCCTGCTTAAGAAAGTTCCCGAATGGGTAGACCCTGATAACAGTTTCATGAAAGATCATCTTCCTTGGTTGTGCACAGCAAACATAACACCTAGATGCACGTAAAAGCAATACAGCCGCGGTAACTGTCTCTTCATTTCTTCTGTTGTCAACATTTCTTTTCTTCGTCTGTCTTAAGCATAATAATCTTTTTCAGACGGAGGACTGACAATCATCACTTCCGGGTTATCCACACTAATAGATAGCTCGCGAAGTGTGTTCGGTAAATCAAAATTGAGCTCACAAACTTCGCTCGCTGCGAGGGGCATTGTAATCTCCCAACGGAAAATTACGCTCTACCACGCAATAATTAATAATGGTCAATCAAATCATCCACATTTATTCACTTTTGAAAAGTATCTGATCGGATTTTCTAGTAATATATGCGCCGACAGCTCGTCGACGCCAAGGTATTTTTCTAGTACGTTTATTCTTTGGAATAACAGAGATACATATTGAAACGTCCCCTTTGAACAATTTATACATAAGACTGTGCTTAACCTGACACACAATATTTTGTTAGCGCAACGCAATCTGACTTTCAAAATTCCCTACAAAAGAGTGGCCCTGACTAACATTAAACCATACCTTTCACAAATCACTTACCTCACAAAAATCTTCGCTGCTCAAGCTACTGCAATACAGCGAGCGCCACTACTGCCAGCTAAATAAAAGATTCAAACTACTGAAGGCACTAACTACTGATAGGGATAGTTAGCAAATGAAAGATATTAATAGAGAGCAGACAATGTATTTACCTTGATATCATCATATATAAATATAGCAGTTCATGACAAATTACAAATCTCCGCCATCTCTCTCCCCACATCCACCACTGCTGGCGGCTCACCTCCAACTGCGCAACGCTACATCCAGCACTGCTGGCGGCTCACCTCCAACTGCGCAACGCTACGCGCTGTTCACATCCAGCTGCCGCTGCCCAACACTACAATGGCGAGTATTACAACAATGCAAAGCAGCCACAGACTGCACACAGCACAGCCAGTGATTTTCATACAGAGGTGGCGTTACCAATAAGAAATCCTAAACAGCCTACTTACATAAGAACCTAAACAGCCTACTTACATAAAGAAAACATAAACAGCCTACTTACACAGCCCCCATGCTCCCCACAAAAATTTTTACAAATGGTGTTGGGCACTGGCCAATACAGATTTGACAAAAATTTTTCACAATTACAGTAACAAAGATATAAAATGCACAGACTTATTGATACAATGTTGGTCAAAAGCTAAAAATTTCTCACAGTCCATAAAGACAGTCCAGATTGTTCATCACAATAGAAATGCAGAGTTTTTCTTAAAGTCTGAGCAGTAAAAGAAAATGCACACAGAAGTAGTGGATTTCCATGCTGTCTTGACGAAGTAGTGTTGTCCTTCCAATGGAAAGACAGTGCTGACTCGACATGCAGACAGGTAATGGGCCACAATGGAGCAAACCCACAGCAGAGTCATTCGAAGTTTTGAAGAATATTGGTAGGTAGGTCATCACAGAGCAGACCCACTGGAGTCCTGGTAGAGATTGTGGTATTGGTGGGCCACCAGAGGTGCAGACCCACTGCAGTCCTTGTAGAAATAATGGTGTTGGTGGGTCATCATAGATGCAGACCCACTTCAGTCCTTGTAGAGATAATGGTACTGGTGGGTCATCAAAGATGCAGACCCACTGTAGTCCTTGTAGAGATGGCCAGCAGCCATCTGTTGCGATCTGTTGCGACTGTGCAGGTGCACAATCACCATCGAAGAGTCTTGCAGTTAATATAGCAAGTCCATAACCACCACTTGTGCACTCACAAAGTTGTTTGGAATTGTCCTTAGAACCAGCAATGCTGTTATCCAGTCCCTTGCTGAATTATTAACACACGTGCAAACACTAACAGTCCCTACTTCTCACATATTGTCCATATACTATGACCAACAGAAATGTGTGCAGTGAAATGAATGCTTACAAGTTACTTAGTTTGATAAACTGGTGTCAATTACAATTTTATAACATGAGAATACAATTACAAAGGTACAAAATACATCATTAAAGAACATAACAATACAGATAACTTTTTTAGTAATAGGGGCTTTACAAGAAAATCGAAATAACATATACATCAGTGTTACAGGAATTACATAAAAGATCAGAATAACTTTTGAAACATCAATTTCACACATGAGCATTAACACAAAACAATAAATAATGTCTAACATCTTTACAAAGTAAATAACATATTATTAATGCAAATTATAATCGAGGATAACAGTATTCCTCATCATAGTGAATGTAGCTTAATATTAAAAGAAGAAAAAATTCTATGAAACTACACAGAGACAGGAAGAAAACAAATACTCAAGGGTACACAAACACATAGTGGGATAACACCAATAGGAAAGGACAGGGTTCGTATTCAGTGTAACATTTGGTACTGCAGTCCAGCCCAAAACTTCATATATCTTTCCTCTTATTTCATCCTTTGTTTCCACCAAAAAAAATTCTAACTAAGCATGCTTTCTGTGTTTATATGCTCACACATTTCTTACCTCATTATTTATTTCCAAGAAAATCCTACCTATACCTGCTTTCTGTACGTTTTTCGTATAGATTCTCAATGCATTTCTTCCAATTCATCGCAACTCATTCTCTTCTATAGTCTACCCCCTCTTAAGCTAACTTAAATCTACTGAGCTCAGATGCTAAACTAAGGGACGAGGCAATGCAGCATCACATAACAATTAACACAAACATCAATGACAAAAATACAAATGCCAAAGCAATTGCAATATTACAAGTAATATAGGGCACTGTGCAGCAACAAAAAAATAAATCTGGCTTAGCTGAGTAACACAAATTAAAGTTCAGTAGCACTATGCCTGGCAAACAGCAGCTTATATGTAAACATGACATAGCTCAAGCAGAAAAAATAGTACACTAAAGATAACAATGCAGATAAGGGAAATGTATAATCACATCTTAATGTCTAACTAATTAAAGTGGTGCACCATAACAACTGATTGTAAAAAAATTATTACCATGTACTTGAAAAGAAAATTATGTGTTACTGTTACTAGTTCCTTCTTATTGTTCTTTCCTTTCCAAGTGCTCCTTTTTTAAAGAATGTGGATCATAAAATAATTATTTAATAGATCTGTTGACAGAAAGTGTTCACATTAGCAAATGCATTTCATTTTATAAAAGCAATGCTGCAACACAGCTGGAAACCAGATATCAAATGAAATAAGCAATTACGCAAACCAAAGCATAAAAACATCATTCAATAGTCATGTGGCATTTCGTAAGTCAGTAGCTCTCAACTCTCATAGAAAGACACTTGTCATAATCAGGTGTGCAGATGTAAGAATATTTCCAAGGATAATGGCCTCCCCTTTTTTTTTGTTCTACCTGTGCCGCTGAAAAGGGCTCGCAATAATGGCTTTTTCTCCAGGCGTCTGACACAGCTGGGTGCCCGCGACGCATTACGTGCAGGTGGTCACTTAACTTTCGTATGGAAATATTTACGACAGCAGTTTCTGCTACCGTGGCAGTCTCATATAAAAATATTTCACAGGTCAAGAATTAGCGTTGCAAATCTGTAGAAACAAAATCCTATAAATATAAGTGTCCAAAAAATTTTCGTCGGCATTGTAATACATTCACGCATATACACACACATTTCTTAACTCTTAAAGTACGTTTCTTGGTTTCCAACATCCTTTTCATAAATCAGAGTCCCTAAACACTACTCATTATTCCTTACCATATACATATACATATTCGTCGACACTTCTTCAATATTTCATCATGAGAAATACGTAGCATAATAAACATTCCTCAACAACATAATACACATCGTCGTTGTAATAATAACATCATAACACCTCAGTCAAATCTCAAAATCGTCGTAGCTTCCTCCAATAATTAAAAAAATTCTCTGCTCATGTCAAAAGTGTCATCTGCCTCAAACGTACTTTAAAAATCATGAATCCATACCAAATACATCATTCAAAGCTCTCATAGTATCACAATGGTTCCGAAAAAATATGAGCATTTCACAAAGTACAGACAAAATACAATTTCATAAGTGTGAAGTTATCCAACTGTGTAATTGCGTAAACATTTGTCACAGATATAGCAAAAATAAATGTTCGTTTCTCTCAGTTAAATGATCGGATAGCTGTGTAATTTGTGTGTTAGAGAAATATGGTACCGATGTGTAAAGTTGTATAAGCAAATACCATATTGGCTAGGGTTCCTTGTGCTTGCCAAACACATGGTACACAAAGTAGGCGTGTACCCCCATGAGGATGTATAATTTCCGTCGACAATAATGGAACAATAAGAAAGCTCATAGAGAAGCTGTGGCTTTGACAAAAGAATTCTAAGTTGGTTTGTTGGCGTACATCTACACTTTTTCCAAAGATTGCACCTTGTAATTTAATCTTACGTAACGGAAGTGTGGGGCAATCGTTCGATTTGTTGCATTTTCTAAAAGCTGTTTCACTAATTACTGAAATGGGACTGCCAGACTCAAGTACTGCCGTAAATTTTACGTCATTTACAGTAATGTGAATCACAGGATATGCAATGTTGTTATGTTTTACGTCGTGTTCCTGGAGTAAGATGTCCCTAATGTCTTCCATTTTTACGTAATTACTAGCTACGGCAGCTGCGTCGTTAGTGTCATAAGAACGTTTTGTGGCTGCCAGCGGTGTGAGTCATTGCCTATTGTCTCTTTGTTGGCGAGCGTCATTATTGGGATTTGGAGACCTAACTTCTACAAATTCACCGTGACGAGAGGGCCCTGCTCTGTTTGAATCCCGCCAGTTCTGATGCAATTCAGGTCTGTCGTTACGATCATATCGTCTGTCGTCATGTCGGTAGATTCCATAGTTTCTTTCTTGTCCGTCACGTGGTGGAGAATTTCTCCCTGAATCGTAACTGTGCGCCGAACTGTTGCGTCTGAAGTTATACTGCCTCCCTTGATAATAATTGTTTTGGTTCCCATATTGTCTGTTTCTCTGATTGTCTCTGTAATAGTCATTACTACGGAAATCCGATCTTTCTCTGTAACTATTATTACTCTGCCAGCGGTTGTCATATGGATGGTGTCTGTTTTGGTCACGATTTGCGTTGTAAGAATAGCCTTTTCGTGTCCAGTTATTGTTTCTTTCATCGCGGAATTGCGACTGATGTGATCTGTAATTGTTGTGCTCCTGCGTTCCGCGATTGTCAGTGTCACTTTCCAGTTCTTGTAACAGTCCCTGAAAAGCTTCAATGTCGTCTTTGCAACGTCCTGCCAAAATAATATGTAGTAAATGTTCGGGTAATTTGATTAAGCAAATGCGGATGAGTTCTGAGGGGCTGTATGGGTTTTACAGGTACTGATTCTTGTGCAACATGTCTTCAAAATATTTCACAAGACTGGAAAATTCAGATTGTTCGAAATGTTTCATCATTATGATGCTATATTTTACCCGGTCTTGTGTAGCTTGAGACCAATATGCTGAGAGGAAGGCATGATAAAAATCTCCTTCACTGTGACAATCGTGAATTACCGATCGCATTCTTACAGCTGGTTCATTCTCCAAGTAGCCACACATAATTTCCAATCTGTGTTCTAACGACCAGTTGGGAGGAAAACAATGCGAGAATTGATGGAGCCATGCTTGTGGATGAATGTCGTTGCCAGAATTCTTAAATGTTTTGAATTTACGTGTAGTAATGAACAGCTTATAGTCAAAATCATCATGTCGGCGAGTCGCATATCGGTCATTGTTAGGTCGTGTCGGCCGTTCCATCTCAAAATTCGGTGCACATTCCCAATTTCTTTCATTACTTCCGAAATGCCCTGTGTTATTATTTTGCAGCTTTTCCGTGTTTCTAAGTCCCTCTTCCCGTGTTGGAGCGCGAGTGTCCTCTGAAATACGTAATTCTTGTATTACCTGTGTCAGCTGATCTTGTACTTCCCGGATTTCTCTTTGGTGTTGTGTATTAATTTGATTCTGATTTTGTTTGAATTTTCTTATTTGTTCATACTCTTCTGTGTCAGTGAAGGCTACGGGTCTTGTGTCATTCAGATCATCATCTACCTTTGTAGATAAGTTAGTGACCTGATCCGAAAGTTCGGCTACTTTCTCCAATAGTGAACACATTTCCTCAGTGTGTTTTTCTGAACCAAGTTTCAGAGTGTCCATTTGTGTTGAAATCGTATCTACTGTGTTCTTTAAGTTTTCCTGAGTTTTTGCAAGTTGCGTAACCGAATCGGTAGATACAACTGAGTCAAATTTAGCTTGCATGGTCTCATGATTTTCATGAACAATAGTTTGCAGTTCTTTTATGGCTGCTTCGTGATTCTGTAATGCATTTTCATGACGCGAAAAAATAGGTTGGAAATGCTCACAAATTTGTGTTTTTACGTCATTACAGACTTTTTGACATTTCGATTCAATGTTATGTAACTCAGTAGTTAAATCTTCACGCGTTTGTTCAAGAGTTTGTTCCAATGAGTCTAACTTTTGAAGCTGTTGCTGTGTTTGTCTCTGACTTTGTTCCAGTGTGTCTAACTTTTGAAGCTTTTGCTGTGTTTGTCCCATTTGTTGTATTAATTGTAATAACAATGCATTGGTGTCTGAAACATGTTCCTCAGTGCTTTTCGGCAGTGAATTTGCACCGGCAACATTCACATTTTGACAAGCAGAAAATGTGTCTTGACTTATTTGAGAAAACGGTGATGACCCAAAACCTGAATCTACAGTATTTGCGAAATTGTGTCCTGTTATTTCTGATTCCTGAGGCGATCTGTTGCCGACCGATCGATCGATAATGCTTCCCTGTTCACTACCTGTTTCACTGTGTACACCATTGTTTGCAGCCCGCTCCATTTCCCTATGCACAATTACCAAATTACTACTTTGAACATCAGTTAATTCACTACGCGGTGGCGCTAACATACTGCTTTCATTTTCACTGTCATTTCTCAGTTTACTTTGGAGCCTAGTATTACGTTTTTCACACGCCATTATTGTCACAGTATTTCACACGACAACACAGAAAAACACAATTTGAAGATCAAAAATAAGAGAACACATTAAAATAGCACTGAAAATAATATCTAGTTAATTGCAGCTGCGAAATATTTGGTGCAAATCTACATGCATGCCACAACTGTTTTACTGTACAACAATGAAAAACTACAACTACAAAGGAAATTCTCTCTATAATTACGCGCTAGCAATAAACAATAGCTACACTAATTACACAAACTACAAGAAAAAAATCAGAAGATTCCAGTGAGGTATCCTCGGCTAAGGGTCGACATATGAAACTTTCCCTTTGAACAATTTATACATAAGACTGTGCTTAACCTGACACACAATATTTTGTTAGCGCAACGTAATCTGACTTTCAAAATTCCCTACAAAAGAATGGCCCTGACTAACATTAAACTATACCTTTCACAAATCACTAACCTCACAAAAATCTTCGCTGCTCAAGCTACTGCAATACAGCGAGCGCCACTACTGCCAGCTAAATAAAAGATTCAAACTACTGAAGGCACTAACTACTGATAGGGATAGTTAGCAAATGAAAGATATTAATAGAGAGCAGACAATGTATTTACCTTGATATCATCATATATAAATATAGCAGTTCATGACAAATTACAAATCTCCGCCATCTCTCTCCCCACATCCACCACTGCTGGCGGCTCACCTCCAACTGCGCAACGCTACATCCAGCACTGCTGGCGGCTCACCTCCAACTGCGCAACGCTACGCGCTGTTCACATCCAGCTGCCGCTGCCCAACACTACAATGGCGAGTATTACAACAATGCAAAGCAGCCACAGACTGCATACAGCACAGCCAGTGATTTTCTTACAGAGGTGGCGTTACCAATAAGAAATCCTAAACAGCCTACTTACATAAGAACCTAAACAGCCTACTTACATAAAGAAAACATAAACAGCCTACTTACAATATATGTATTCTCCATGGTTATTATGGACGGATAACAAGGACAGCTTCGGAAGTATCTGTTGGAAGATTGTCGGGTTGCTAAAAGAGACACATTTGCTCTTCTTCTCGCTAAAGCGAGCTATTAACGTTTGTGCCACTAGCGGGTTATTTGAAGAGAGACAAAAATTAAGTAAGACTGGGAATCAACAGAAAACGGAACATGTAATGGAGATGGATTGAATATACAATTTTCCTCAGAAATAAGGTTTGTGACCCATTTATTCTAGAGTGAATGACGAATGAGTTCACTGTCTGAATCATTGATGATTGTCTTGGCCCTGTAATTAGTGGGGAAGTTTCAGTTGTGACGAAGAGAGCCTGCAATCACCGAGATTTTATAAAATCGTCCAAAAAGGCTTCGGACACATCTGAAATTCTAAACCTGTCGTAAAATGAACGAATTGTTCAAACGATCGATTTTCCCAACTGAATGCAGCGCTTAACAATAACAATAGATATAAAGATCTTTTACAGCAAGCCAGCCGCTGAATATTAAGACGAAGGGCTCCACCAGAGATTCTATTGGGCTGAGTTCACGTAATGAAATATTATATTTAAAACTGTATATAGATAAAGGACAGAGAGAGAGAGAGAGAGAGAGAGAGAGAGAGAGAGAGAGAGAGAGAGAGAGAGCGAATGAAATTAGAGAAAATACGCAGAATCCTCCATTAGTATAATTGTTTGCCTGTCTTATCACGGATCAGCCTAAAGATAAAACAGGAGGCCCTTACTTTACTGTACAGGTTTATGTGTGAGAGACATTACACCAAGTTAGCGGCAAGCTGCATTCACATACTTTCATCATTTACAGTATAATCCATTATAGTGTTAACAGTATATTCAATTTTAACTGAGCTGCACTCAAACTGTATTTATTGTATTTTTGCGTACACAAAAGATTATTCCGTAGTGGGACAGCCTGTGTTAAAGATATTGTGAGATACACTTTAGAGATAAATAATGTTTTAGTAGGAGCTCCCACTAAGTAATACTCCTTATCATAATCTGGAGAACTGATTTTCGCTTTTAGTTCAAATAACTAATTGTAAGTCATTTAATTGTGACATGAAGGTCAGAAAATAAACTTATAGTTTTAATCTTAGGATTCTGCTCTCTTCCGTCCTACAACAGACCTGGTTAATCTAACTAAAGCATAAATATGTCCAACTTCTTTCGTATATCTAAACTGCGCTCTCACTGAGGTGACATTCCATTGTAAAACATACGGCCCGGGGTTGAACATTTAATGTGGCATCATTATTGAGAACTGCTCTCATTTGTATTTACCACAGTACCGAGATTACAGAGAGCTTCAACTACAATAACTAGCAGTTTGTTCGTTTAACGTAAACCAACGAGTAGACTAACTTTATAACTTTTCTGCGTTGAGTATGTAAGTGTGGTAGGTTGTTTGGGTACTCCACTGTCAGGTCCCCACACATCACCTCACATACTGATAATAAGCACTACCATTCATGTCGACTGTTATCAATGGTAGTTACCCCTGGAACAGTCTAACAATCGCAGTCAGGAACGGTGAGACGGAATTACTGTAGCAAACTTCTGATCTCGCCGCTTCGTTTGCTTCTATTACTTCCCTACTCTGAGAGTATCATTGCGAATGTAGATGATTGTGCAGTATGTCCATTCATTGTAAATTCTCTAACACATACATCATGAAAGTATACCAGACAGCACTCTACATATTACTAGCACCTTGGGTATAGTTCATAATTTACGATCTATATCTATGCGGATGGGAGTCACACAGCATTCTCGCAGTCTTCGGATAAAGTTAGAGACTGAAATACCCCATCGCACTGTCTTTGACCAACCCACCCTGCAGCACCGTTATCGATTTAATCTGCCGCTGACTAGACGTAGACCGCTACATTCTGCGTCTCGTGAATGAATGGAGCTAGCCGAGTCCTCGCCCATCCAATTACCCAAGATTTCTCCAGATGCGCCCATGTCGAGGATGTTAGCACCCCTTATCCGTGTATAGTAACGGATTTGAAAGTGTTGTGATGTAATAGCTGCCGGTTAAGAAGAACTAGAAACGGGTAATTTTTATGCATGCTGGAGCTCCAGATGGATGGAGTTGGAAGCAATTTACGTAAATCAACTACACTATCAATTTTAAAGCATTGTTCTAGTGGCTGGGATCAGTACCAGGAGGGAATTGGTAAGAGAGAACATAAACACACGCACTCCTAAGGCTACACGGTTCTGCACTAAAACAGGATATAATGTTAGATCGCTTGATTTTCAGACCTATCAGTCGTGTGGATTGCAGCGCTGTTGATATTCCAATGTAAGAAATATGTTTACATCGCATGACATACATCCGTCTTGCAGGTTTCTCTACGATAAACCTGCCCATTACTTCCTTAGAACAGCTGCTGTATGTGATACATGCACAATATAACTTTCCAGATATATGTATAGAGTCCACTGTTCACATCCGATCACGGTTCAGAAATTATACCATCTCCACATCACACCTATATGAAATGATAGTAACGGAAAAATCCTCTTACAAGAAAACAGATAAACACATAGCAGCAGCGTCCGACATGTCGAATTACAAGTCATGCCGCCATTAACTTTGTAAATAGCACATCTGTTAATCAGATGTATACCCAGGTATTGCAGTATCTCACAAAGACCTATTGTTAACTTAGAATCATCTTAATTATAAAACTAAAGTATCCATTTTACAAACAAGATGCGACAGGGGAATGGAGTACACTGCATAAATCTTCGTTCGTGTAGAGGTATAGCCGTGACCAATCTCCAATCACAGACACGGCAGATGGTGGGGAAAGAGGATGATAGCACGATGCAGGGCATGGAAGTGGAACGGCCCCAGGGCATTGTGGCGATGGCGAGACAGCAGGGGATACAAGACTCGTCACCACCAGAGGCCGAGGTTAGGGCCCACAAACAACGCTCGCCGAAGCGCCGCAAGAAGCGCCGACTAAACTCTACGGAGAGTCTCCCTTCTCTTCTTGAGAGCCCTGATGAGTCTAACACTATGGACGTAACTGACTTGGAACCACAAGCTTCGGATGTCGCTGAACATATGAATTTGGACAGTGAAAAGATGTAATGTCGTTCAGACGACGCATCGCCTCATGGGCCCGACACCCATTCTGCAGCGGAGACTAAAGCTGCTAAAGATCCACAGATTCCACACATCAGTGCAACACATGGAAGTTTGGAGCACCCCAATAATATCAGCTGGCACGAGCAGGATGAAGAAATCACCGATGTGGACCCTTCCATTGGTGGGGACTCACACCCGTCTGCATCTCAAGAAACCTAATGCCGCAGGGAGACGTGCGTCGAGCGATCCTCTGTGGATGTGCAAACGGACTATAGATACGGTATTTATAGTGAACTTAAATATCATTAGAGCACCCGTGAAACAGTAATTGTTTTGGGATATGATATACGCGTCGGATGCGTATATACTGATGGTGCAGGAAATTTACAATCCTGAGTTCCAGGAAGAACACTGGTACATCTCCTACACCTCGCCTTAGTAGGACAACGACAGTGGAACGGCGATACTGGTTCGGAACGGGATTCTGGTTCGTGACCTTGGTTATCTGCCAGCGGCACGAGGACTAGCGGTAACTGTTAATGGAATTCCTATTCTCAATATTTGTGCCCCTTCCGGCACAGACAACAGACGGGCGCGTGTGAGATATTATTCGGAAGAGATTGTGCTCTTATTTACCTGTAGATTGGATCATTTCATTACTGGTGGTGATTTCAATTGTGTTTTAGCCCAGGAAGACCAGATTCAACATTACACTACCTGTCGTGAACTGCAAGTGCTATGACGGGACCTGGAGTTATGCGACAATTGAATAGGATTCATAGGAACCGTGAGGGATATAGCTTCATTTTACCAGTCACTCGGCGAGCAGACTTGATGGAATATATGTGTCAGTTGGGCTATGGGATAAGGTGGTCGATGTGGAACGATGACCTGCAGCATTTACCGATCATCTGGCTTACATTTGTACCATAGCACTCCCTCTGCAAAGTATGTGGAGAAGCCACGGGGCATGGCAGCTCAATTCATCATTTTTGGTGGACCCTGAATGTCGTCAGAGAGTCGAGGAGGTATGGGCCACATGTCAACGCCGTCTACCAACATATGCCTCAGTATTTCAATGGTGGCTCGAGTGTACTAAGCCAGCAATGAGAAGAGCTCTCATACAGCATGGTCGAGATAAGACAAGATGGCAAAGAGACACTCTTGATTATTACCACGCCATGCTTCGTTTGATGTCATTCCAGGTGCCGTCTGCAAAAGATCATGCAGAAGTTCATCGTGTCAAGGCACAAATCCAGTCGATCATGCGGCGACGGCTGGGTGGCATCCCGATACGGGTAAGATGTCTCGACACCATCACTGGTGAACGTACCTCTAAGCACCATGTGTCGCAGGAATACAAACGTAACCGCCGGGCATTGGTCACAGTGCTCCACGGTTTAGGTTGCCATCAACTGACAACACAACAGGACATTGCAATTGAATTTTTAGAGCATTTCGGCCACCTGTATGCAGGAACACCGACGGACCGTCGAGTGGGGGAAGACATATTGCAACATCTGCAAACGACATTGAAAGAGATGCATGAGGGAGCACTTATGGAGCCACTCACAGAAGACGATATAAGGGTGGCACTCAAAAAAGGAGCAGCCCATAAATCAACAGGGCCAGACGGGATTACGGTAGAGTTTTATCGAGAATTTACGGACATGGTGATGCCACAGTGGGTTCGATGTACAGTGTGACGATGCGTCCTGACGTGCTCCTACCGTCGCATTTTGTGACGGGCTTTCTTCTTCCTATCCCGAGGATGACGGGGAGTCGCAGGGTTAACCAATATCGGCCTCTCACTACGCTAAACACCCACTATAAAATCTACGCACGACTGCTAGCATCTCATGTCAAACTGGCGATATCTAGGACAATATCCCCTGATCAGGCTTGCTAGGGATGCAAAGCAATATCTCGGCGTTAAGTGAATACCGTGCCGTTATCGCCCTTGCGGAAAAGTGTAGAATGCGAGCAGCGGTGATATCTGTGGACTTCCGTCGTGCGTTGGTCAGGATAAACAATGACTTCTTGTCACCAGCCATGAGCCGAATGGCGGTTCCACCTGTTTTCATCTCCATAGTTATGAGGCTCATACTAGAGGCTACATCGACAGTGATTGTAAAGGGTCGGGAAGCGGGCTCGATCACCATTAACAGCTCGGTTCGAAAAGGGTGCTCACTCTCCATGATGCTATTTGCGATAGCACTCGAGCCGCTGATGTGTGTTACGATGCGCTTACTTACTTGGATAGAACTGTTTCGTTTGTCGCGCATATGCGGACGACCTGATCCTTCTTGTCAGATCAGGACATGAAGTGCGTCAGGCTGTCGAACATGTAGACTCCTACGGGACAGCGGCAGGCAGTGTCGTTAACATGACGAAATAAAATATTATGCAAATTGGACGAGGTCTCGAAGACGTACCGTGACCGTTCCAGATGGTGGAATCGCTGTCTGGGGGTCACATTTATCCGTTCACTACAGATATCGGCGTCGGCGAGTTCTCGGCGGTTTCAGCAGAATGTTCGCCTGACGATACGCAACAACTCACTGAAGGCCTCTGACATGATCCAACGCGTGGCATACACCAACGTTCACATAGCGTCAAGACTGCCCCATTTAGAGCATATCCTACCAATACCGAAGAGTATTACGGACCGCCTCATGGCCGCCTTTGGTTATTATGTTAGTACTGGGATGTTATTTAAGATCAGATATGACACATTAACCCTACAGTTCCGGAACGGAGGCCTCAACCTTACAAACGTGCGAAAAAAAACTTTGGCGCTTTACATGCGAGCGATGATACGAAATTGACAACAACGGAAGCATACCATAACATCAGCTCTGATAGAAGTACTTGTTCCGCCTTCATTCGAACCCCCCTCTCCCCCCCCCCCCCTAGCGGTGGGCAACATTTCACCTTCCCTTGCACACATAGCCTCAGTTCTTGTTGATTATAGTTATGTTCGTCTGAAAGTAACTTCGACGAGAATACCCACGACTCGGGAGATCTATCGCTGCTTGATGGACCACCATAACCGCAACGTAATGGAATTAAAGTACCCAACGAGAACTTGGAAGCAAATTTGGTGTGCAGTGCATACCTCATTACTGTCAACAGCACCGAGATCGATATGGTATACTCTTATAAGCCGTAAACTTGAGACCTGAATTCGATTACATACAATTCATACGGTCGATTCTCCTCTTTACACAAACTATGGGATGTTAGCAATGGAAGAAAATGGTTTAGTGTGTGGCGCAGCGAGTGACGTCTGGATGCTGATGTGTCGAATACTGGCCTTCCTTCGGAGCACTAGCTACACAGAAATCACATCGGATGCACTTTTTCTACCGGATAAGACTTTTTTCCCAAACAACAGACGCATGCCGTCAATTGGATCGCTGGACATGTGACGAAATATATGTTTTCGTACGATATTAAGACCGTTATGGATTATTGGATATACCTACAAGAACTAAACGAGCTCATTCAGAGTCATACGAAATACAGGACTTACTTTTGCAATTTCTTAGGAAGTGTTTTTCACAACCCACCCGACAGCTGGGGTGTCCCAGAAATGAGAAGATTCCTGCAGCAGAACGACTAGAGACAGTACTTTACGGTTCAAATATATTGGCATATTGCACACTGAGAAGACACGTAGCCCTCACCTGTTGGGGCTAGATCTGATTGGATTATGTTAACGTGTGAAAAAAAATAACTTGCTGCCGATAATGGCAGGTATAGTAAGGTTATATTACTGGATGCCAAATTAATGATGCAACACCGCGTACTGCAGGGATTGTGATGCAGATGATAACTTCGTCTTCACTTTCGCCCGTGATAAGAAATGTCATTTACTTTATTAATGTAAGAAAAAGAAAAAAAGAGCGGCCATTACGTTGAGTTTATGGTTTCAAAATTTTTCTTGCTGTCTCGATACTTTTCTTATCCCTAGGAGTGCACAATTATACGAATAATTACTGTTTGTTCACCCTGCCTTCCTGTTCCAAAAAAAAGTGTCAGAGCTACAGAATGTCAATCACAAGGGTCAGGGTTCGATTCCCAGCTGGGTCGGAGATTTTCTCCACTCAGGGACTGGGTGTTGTGTTATCCTAATCAGCGTCATTTCAGCCCCATCGACGCGCCAGTCGCCGCAGTGGCTTCATGTCGAAAGACTTGCACCTGGCGAATGGTCTACCCGACGGAGGGCCCTGGTCACACGGCATTACATTTATTGATGTCATCCTTTAAAACAGATGCAAGTAAGTTTACAGGCAGGTGGTTCTCTGTCCTTCTGAAAAGCGTCAAATACAGTAGTCAACTCGCGTGTATCACTGTTACCTCAATAGACATGCAGTAGAATGCTGGCTCGACTGTTTCGCTGGTTCCCTTCGCTGCGAGAGCACCAGCAGCAGCGAGTACTGTTTGTATAAAGCGTTTTTGTACTTATTTGCTGCGCTTAGCTTTTAAATAGTTTTTCTGGGAAAACCTAGCGTAGTTTTCGCGTCTCGTATTTCAGTGAGTGTTTCTTGATTATCAGAGTAGCTCATCAGAAGATTATCTTGGGAATTTGTCACCGTATAGAGTAGGATAAACATAGTCATGTGTAGGGACTGTGGTTGTTGTGAGCGGACGCAAGGAGAATTGGCCACTCTTCGGGGGCAGGTGGAGGCTTTGTCTGTTAGGCTCATCGAGCTCGAGGCGCAGGCGTCGGCTCGTAGTGGCGTTGGGGCAACTGTGGTGAGACCTATGCCTACTTCGGTGGCCTTGGAATCACATGGAACCCCTGATGTCGCTGCGTCTTCCGGCAGTGAGCATCTTACCGGTCAGCCATCACTCCAGGGTGAATGGCGGACAGTGGTGGGCTCGCGCGTGCCTGGCCGAAAGGCGAAGGTGGGATCTGGCCGCGTGGCAGCTGCCTTACCCCTTTCCAACAGGTACGGGGTGCTTCCTAGTGGTGATGACATCGTTTCCGAGCCACCACAGGATACCTCGCCTGTTGGGCCAGTGGCCGATTCTCCGGCAAGGTCCCGACAGTCACAGAGGGCGGGCCTATTAGTTATAGGGAGCTCCAACGTTAGGCGGGTTATGGAGCCCCTTAGGAAAATAGCGGGTAGGTCGGGGAAGAATGCCAGTGTGCACTCGGTGTGCTTGCCAGGGGGTCTCGTCCGTAATGTGGAGGAGGCCCTTCCGGCAGCTATTGAACGCACTGGGTGTGACCGGCTGCAGATAGTTGCACATGTCGGAACGAATGACGCCTGCCGCTTGGGTTCTGAGGCCATCCTTGGTTCCTTCCGGCGGCTGGCTGATTTGGTGAAGACAACCAGCATCGCACGCGGAGTGCAAGCTGAGCTTAATATCTGCAGCATAGTGCCCAGAGTCGATCGCGGTCCTCTGGTTTGGAGCCGTGTGGAGGGTCTAAACCAGAGGCTCAGACGACTCTGCGACTATAATGGTTGCAAATTCATCGACCTCCGTTATTGGGTGGAGAACTGTAGGGCCCCCCTAGACAGGTCAGGCGTCCACTACACACCGGAAGCAGCTACTAGGGTAGCAGAGTACGTGTGGCGTGCACACGGGGGTTTTTTAGGTTAGAGGGACCCCCCCCTAGGGCGAAACGATAAAATACCTGACGGCTTACCAGAGAGGACATTATCATCGTTGATAAAGAACGTCCGTCCTCAGAGACCAAAAACAGGAAAAGATAACGTAATATTGGTAAACTGCAGGAGTATCCAGGGCAAGGTTCCTGAATTAGTATCTCTTATTGAAGGAAATAGTGCGCATATAGTATTAGGAACGGAAAGTTGGTTAAAACCGGAAGTGAACAGTAACGAAATCCTAGACACAGAATGGAATATATACCGCAAGGATAGGATAAACGCCAATGGTGGAGGAGTATTTATAGCAGTAAAGAATTCAATAATATCCAGTGAAGTTATTAGCGAATGCGAATGTGAAATAATCTGGGTTAAGTTAAGTATCAAAGGTGGGTCAGATATGATAGTCGGATGCTTCTATAGACCACCTGCATCAGCAACCGTAGTATTTGAGCGCCTCAGAGAGAACCTGCAGAACGTCGTGAAGAAGTTTTGTGATCATACTATTGTAATAGGGGGAGACTTAAATCTACCAGGTATAGAATGGGATAGTCACACAATCAGAACTGGAGCCAGGGACAGAGACTCTTGTAACATTATCCTGACTGCCTTGTCCGAGAATTACTTCGAGCAGATAGTTAGAGAACCAACTCGTGAAGCTAACGTTTTAGACCTCATAGCAACAAATAGACCGGAACTTTTCGACTCCGTGAATGTAGAAGTGGGTATCAGTGATCATAAGTCAGTGGTTGCATCAATGACTACAAGTGTAATAAGAAATGCCAAGAAAGGAAGGAAAATATATTTGCTTAACAAGAGTGATAGGGCACAAATCGCAGAATATCTGAGTGACCACCATCAAACGTTCATTTCTGAGGAAGAGGATGTGGAACAAAAATGGAAAAAATTCAGGAACATCGTCCAGTACGCCTTAGATAAGTTCGTACCGACTAAGGTCCAAAGCGAGGGGAAAGATCCACCGTGGTGTAACAATCGTGTACGAAAGGTACTACGGAAACAAAGAAAGCTTCATCATAGGTTTAAGAGTAGTCGAATCATAGCTGATAAGGAAAAGCTGAACGAAGCGAAAAAGAGCGTAAAGAGAGCAATGAGAGAAGCATTCAACGAATTCGAACATAAAACATTGGCAAACAATCTAAACAAGAACCCTAAAAGTTTTGGTCATATGTAAAATCGGTAAGCGGATCTATATCCCCTATTCAGGCACTCGTTGACCACGATGGCACCGAAACAGAGGACGACCGAAGAAAGGCAGAAATTCTGAATTCAGTGTTCCGAAACTGTTTCACTGCGGAAAATCGTAACACGGTCCCTGACTTCAGCCGTCGCACGGACGCCAAAATGGAAAATATTGAAATAAACGATATCGGAATTGAAAAACAACTGCTATCACTTAGTAGCGGAAAAGCATCCGGACCAGACGAGATACCCTTAAGATTCTACAGTGATTATGCTAAAGAACTTGCCCCCTTTCTATCAGCAATTTATCGTAGATCGCTGGAAGAACGTAAAGTACCTAGCGACTGGAAGAAAGCGCAGGTCGTTCCCATTTCCAAGAAGGGTCATAAATCAGATGCGAATACTTATAGGCCTATTTCGCTTACGTCAATCTGTTGTAGAATAATGGAACATGTTTTGTGTTCTCGAATTATGACGTTCTTAGATAATACAAATCTCCTTCATCATAACCAACATGGATTCCGCAAACAGAGATCATGTGAAACTCAGCTCGCCCTATTTGCCCAAGAAATTCACAGTGCCGTAGACACTGGCGAGCAGATTGATGCCGTATTCCTGGACTTCAGGAAGGCATTTGATACGGTTCCGCACTTACGTTTAGTGAAAAAAAATACGAGCTTACGGAATATCGGACCAGGTTTGTGATTGGATTCAGGATTTCCTAGAAGAAAGAACACAACATGTCATTCTTAACGGTTCAAAATCAGCAGATGTAGAGGTAATTTCGGGAGTACCGCAGGGAAGCGTAATAAGACCTTTATTGTTTACAATATACATAAATGACTTAGTTGACAACATCGGTAGCTCCGTGAGGCTATTTGCAGATGACACGGTTGTCTACAAGAAAGTAGCAACATCAGAAGACTCGTACGTACTCCAGGAGGACCTGCAGAGGATTAATTCATGGTGCGACAGCTGGCAGCTTTCCCTAAACGTAGATAAATGTAATATAATGCGCATACATAGGGGCAGAAATCCATTCCAGTACGATTATGCCATAGGTGGTAAATCATTGGAAGCGGTAACGACCGTAAAATACTTAGGAGTTACTATCCGGAGCGATCTGAAGTGGAATGATCACATAAAAGAAATAGTGGGAAAAGCAGGCGCCAGGTTGAGATTCATAGGAAGAATTCTAAGAAAATGTGACTCATCGACGAAAGAAGTAGCTTACAAAACGCTTGTTCGTCCGATTCTTGAGTATTGCTCATCAGTATGGGACCCTTACCAGGTTGGATTAATAGAAGAGATAGACATGATCCAGCGAAAAGCAGCGCGATTCGTCATGGGGACATTTAGTCAGCGCGAGAGCGTTACGGAGATGCTGAACAAGCTCCAGTGGCGGACACTTCAAGAAAGGCGTTACGCAATACGGAGAGGTTTATTATCGAAATTACGAGAGAGCACATTCCGGGAAGAGATGGGCAACATATTACTACCGCCCACATATATCTCGCGTAATGATCACAACGAAAAGATCCGAGAAATTAGAGCAAATACGGAGACTTACAAGCAGTCGTTCTTCCCACGCACAATTCGTGAATGGAACAGGGAAGGGGGGATCAGATAGTGGTACAATAAGTACCCTCCGCCACACACAGGAAGGTGGCTCGCGGAGTATAGATGTAGATGTAGATGTAGATGTTTCCTCGAATTCCTCTTGCAGTCGTATATTTGTTCCTATGTACAAATTGTTCTGCGCCAAGCAGAAGGCACAGAAGCTCTTCCTCTATTTCCTCGCATTTTGGTGATAATTCCATCAATATATACGTATTTTCCACAATTCTGTCAATTTTTTTAATGTCATTTCGACCCATGTAATCATGACATAACCTCTCGTTCCGTGTTCTGAAATTGCTTGTAAATGTTGAACTGCTGCCAACACTAACGCAAATGCACTGATCAGGAGGTATAGAATAGCAAAGTACCCGATTGTATCAAGTCGCCTCCGCCCCACATATTCCTCATTTGCTGAGTATCTGCTGTGATTTCTGTATGTCAGTGTATGTGCTGGGTTGCGTCCGGCTTCCCCTACAAAGTGTGTCTGCGCGTTGTAGCTTCTGATAGTTGCGGTTGATGATAGTTCCAAAGCGTATTTTATGTGCACTGAATGTTTGTGCACTGGATGATTTTCGGCTGTTCAAGTGTTGTGAGTGAGTTTGCCTAGCATTACACATGCATTATCTTTCGACAATTTACGAATTGTTTTGATGTCTGTCCCACTATTTTGTGAACAGGTAGGCAGTGCATGTTTTCGGCACTTGACGATTAGCAAGCGTGATTGCAGAGCCTTTTACATGCATTATTTAGACAATCTAAGAGTTGTTTGTTGGTCTGTACATCGGTGAACGGCATTATTTCGGCGATTCACAATAGTTTTCTGCTCTGTGTGCTGTGTAGTGTGACCACAAGCACGTGTGAGGAAGTGTTTTGTATCACTGTAATAAATATACCATGTCAGATCCATCCCTAAATAAATCGTTCCAAAATTAATAAAGTACATTCCTTCCTTTCTCCATCATCCCAGCAAAGGCTGAATCCTTTTCCTGCCATTCCCCCCTCTCCCCCACCCGAGACTGCCATCTTGGATTACGTCACAGAAGGGACGACAGCGCCCTCTGGTGGCAGTACTGTGTAATATGTCAGTTGGACTTGATACCTCATGGAGGACACATAGGGTGGCGGTACAATCTCTGACTGTTTAAATAAAGACTGCCTGTAGAATAAAGACTTACGTGCATCCTATCCAGTAGCCCAGCACAGGCTGAGTCATTTCCCTGCCTTACACCCCCCCCCCCCACCCAGACCGCCATCTGTGATTATGTCACAGAAGGGACGACAGTGCTCTTTGATGGCGGTACTGTGTACTAGGTCAGTTGGACTCCACACACCATGGTGAACACATTCGATGGGGATACAGCCTCAAATTGTTTAAATAAAGATTGAAAATAAAGACTTACGTCCATCATATCCAGCATCCCAGCAGAGGCTCAGTCGTTTCCCAGCCTATTCCTAGGAAGAGGTGGCAGTCAGATGACTTAGGTTAGTGGAGGTAACCCAAGCGAACAATTTCCCAACAATTTTCTTAGGTTAGTGGTGGTAGCCATGGTGTGTTGCATTGCCTGGTTGGAATTTGAATTTACCGCCAATTTCTTGGGGAAGGGGGGGAGGGGTTAGGTTAGTGGAGGTAGCCAATTGACCTATTTTCCTGCAAATACTTGAACTTCCCTCCATGACGTCATTGCTTTGTTGCCATGTCTATCGCCGCTATCTTGGTTCCGCCACCCTGAATAAATTTGGCAACGATGGAGAGTGGGACGACGCCCCTGTTGCTCCACCACTGACGTCCAGAATAAGACATTCTGGGTCTTCCTGGGCACCTAACACCTGAGATCCCTACATCGGCAAAGGTCAAGGGGTTCGTCAGCTGAGTACAAAATCAAGTTTGTACTATTGCCCAAACGAGGGAAGGGCCTCACAGAACCCAACAATTGCTGAACAACTAACCTGCAGTCAGTAATATCCAAGATCCTAGTACGAATCCTATTCCAGCATTGCAGACGGCGTATCTTGAAAACAGCACTATTCACCCAGGCCAGTGTGTGTGAAGGCCCACAATACTGGCTGAGCTGCAGAATATAGAATAAGTGGTTTATAATTTAAATGTCTACAACTACACTGTGTCAGTATTCCTGGATGTGGGGAAAGCCTTTGATACTGTCTGGAATGTTAGTTACTGCTCAGGCTCCACAATTTATGAACTTTACAGGCTTACTGCTTACCACTTCTCGACAGTTTCCTTCAATATCGGAGAACTATGGTAAAAATTAATAGAAAACCTTACAGTTTCAAACACGTTGCAGACTGCATCGTTATATGCGTGAAAGATCTCCCGTCATTAACACTGGTGGTACTCACTCAGTTCGCAAATGTTACAGCTCTCCTCACCAGTGGCTGACGAGTGATTGCTCCCATCTCCCTCTTACAATGGTAACTGACGAGCAGTGTACAATGGGACAAACAAGCTCGATCCCTCTCAGTGCCACCAAAACAAGTGCAGCTACGTTCACTCAAAAGCGTCTATCTCCATATAACCAACTCACTCTCAGTGACATAGAAATAACCTGGACTAATGGTGTCAAGTACTCAGGTGTCATACTGGATGATAAACCACTGTTTATCTTTCACGTTCAGGAGAAACGGCGGAAGATGATGCGGCTCATCATCTAATTCTACTTCTTAGGGTCCCGTACAAACATGCAAGCAAGACTAAGCTTCAGTAGCAGATATCAGCAGGTTGTGACTCACTCGTTTTTTAAATAAAGTTTACTTGGAACCTGCATATACCTGTTACTATTCAGATCTAACTAGTTTACTTTCAATTAAAATACTATGTAACTGTAACTATAAAATACATAGAAAACTAAGAGGAACGAATATTTTTTATTATTACGTCACTTATGAAAAATTATCTCCATTACAAAAAAGCTGAACGTAAGAAAAGAATTAAAAAAAGCAAAACGTTTTCTCTCGAACTTCTTCGACTCGTTTACGTGTTTCATGTCTCTGACCCTGTGTACACGATGCATTACGATAGGTAAGCTCAGAATAAACTGAACCTCTCCATTTTTGAGGTAGTTTTGAAGTGCATAGGCGAAGACAGAAAACGCTTTAGCAAATGGCTACTTCTGTCTACATTTGATACACTTATTAGTGCATCTCCTCGGTAGCCACAGTCCTTTAGTTGACATATTCATGCGAAATTTCACGGATAACATAAATCGACAGTTGTTACATGTAGCTGGGATTCGAGAAACCTAGTAGATTCTTATTTACTCATTTCCATCAACTTATCTCACGTATAAAATAAATTTTTTCACCCAATATTATATTTATTTGAAGAAACGAATTGTTAACAACACGTAAATGTCAATGTCAACACATATATTTTTATTAAAAAAGGATAACTTACGTTTCAAACGAGGCATGTTCCCATATGAAAGTCAGTGGATCTTACTTCAGGACCATCTGGTATTCAATAAAAGAACTGACACGTGAGAGAGAGGTACACTCATGTTTGTGTGACAGAGACTGAGTAAACAGGAGGCTGTGATTTCATAGCTGATCCAGAGTTGTATTGCAGTCAGTCAGCAGTAAGCTTTCATAGACAGAAATTACACAACAGCCATCGCTCGCAGGTAGGTCAAAACATGAATTTTCGTTTACTTTTCAAGCGATCTTAAAAATTCAAATTGCTAGCGTAATCTAATAAAAATTCTGAGTTAAAATTCTGTCCTGTGCGTCGTATACCAAATTTTTTACCTTACATTAATATATATATATATATATATATATATATATATATATATATATATATATATATATATATATATAAGTGTGTCATTCAGAATTTCATCATTAAAAGTAGCACAAAGTTTCATTGTTGTCTTCTGACTTGTAACAATATTTTTTTTCTACAAGTCATGTTAATTACATAGGTTGGACAGTGCCTAATGATATTATATGGAGTTATGTCAGTGTCTGCTTAACTAATGTAAATCGTGTACGATTGAGGAATGCATTAAAGGGGTTTCACTAAATTATTTGGAGGATTGATATTTCACGTTTCCTCAGGGAAAATTTCGTTTCTTCCATTGTCTGTGCTTGTACTTTCTAGCTTAATGTGGGCGAATGATGAAGACTTAAGTAACTGATAATTTTTCTGATTTGTCTGAAATGTAACAAATACGAAACATGGTACATCAAATTTGTGTAGAGTTGTGGAAATTTGTAATATCTAACTCAAAAATCTTTTTAGCACATAATCTTGCAACTACTACAGTTTTAATTTCACAAAAATTTATTCAAATTTTCGGATTTTTCAGTATATTTTCCAGTTGTTCAGTTTCGCAATTCTGTTCATATTTAACAATTAGTACCGGAATCTCCATGCTTCCTACAACACTTTTATCTTCTCTTGGAAGAGTGCATTTTACTTCAAACCGAGATTCATTAAAAGTAGCCAGTCGTAAAAAAGCATTGTCAGCACATGAACTAAAAGTAAAAATTATAGTCAAATCACCTTCCCAATTTAACTTCCTTATAATATTAAAAATTCCAACAAGTATTCCAAGTGGATGAAGTACATTTTCCTTACTTTCTTTTTCCATTCTGGAGAATATGATCTCCCATATTTATTTTTCCAGTAACAAATGAAGTCAAACACAACTGAACTGATGAACAAACAAAAAGGTTTCCAGTTCTAGGTAAAATGAAATTTCTTTTCTTTATCTTACCAAATCAAACTATTTTGTCACGCAATTAGAGATTAATTTCTATTCGATTTTCCATCATGTGGTGGATAATCTGTAATATCAACTCTAGTAACATTAAAGCTCAAGTATAATTGTGTACGATCAGGATGTAACCATCCAGCACAAATATTTACTTTAACTTCTATATCCTTGTTTGGGACATTTAAAATATTTTTACTTCCCTCACTCAGAGGGAATGAGTAAAACGGATAACTCTCGAATCAGGTCATAATTTTTTCGAAGGAAAACGTTTTATTTGTTTCAGCTAAAAGGAGATTAACACATTTGTAAGACAACTTTTACCCAGCCACCATTAGACACAATCGAACATTAATTATTATTGGTTACAGCAGTTTCTAAATCTGGAATGGAATCAAAAATTGGAATATTTACAGGAAAATTTGGTTCCTGAATAATTGTTTCACGAAACTGAAAATTAAGCTTGATTGAAGAAATAACATTAGTTTCTTGTTGAACATGATCAGTATGTTATACAAATATTCCACCATTAGATTCAAATTTATATTCATAAACTCAAATGGATTAATTTTAGGGACATCGCTAACAGTGATCTTTTTGTAGGCTTCAACAGTTTGTCGTCTAAATCGAAGGACACTTCCAATACTATCTCTAATATTCATTTGTAATTTTACATCTCCCTCAATATTTACTCTCTTCAAAATTTCATCTGCTATAATGAGATCATTTGGCTTTTTCGAGTGAACAAAGTTTTCTATGTTTTGAGACTACACTGACAAACAGGTATTTTTATCGTTTCTCCATCAAAATACAACTTATTATTTTTCGAAGTATTCTCCGAAGGTAAAGAAGTTGAACAAATTCCTACAACTGTGACATTATTATAACTTCCTTGTATATTTGCAGTTAATTTTTTTTTGAGAGCAGATTGTTTTTCACTGAACTGAAGTAGACAACTGATTTGTTAATGAAATTTTTTATTGATAAAATGGAACCTATTTGGGAACCAAAATAAGAAGTCCTGAGAATAGCACAAAATACAAGCACAGTAAACTCCTACCAAATTCTGTTCAATATGCAATCATAGGACTATGTGGTTATAGAAAATCGACATTACTGGTTCATAATTATATTCTAGCACCAGGATGGTTAAAATATGATGAAATTAATCACTTATTTGTATTGTCTAAATGTTTAGATCAAATGAAATATCAAGAATTAATAAAAAGATGTTAAATAATTGAAGATCAAAATAATAAGTAATCGCAACTTTTGTGAAAAATAATGATGAAAAAGTTGGATTACATCAATTTCAAAGTAATTAAGATGCAATTTTTTGTGGCTTCCTTACTGAAAACTAAGATATTGTCAATGAATATTTTTATAGTAGCAGACCCATAGATTGTTCTTATTTAGCTCCCAACTTATTCGAAAATACCAAAACAATTATTCATGGATAATCCTAATTTTTTAAATATTTTCAAGCAAAATAACAAAAATGTAAATTGTATTGATCATGAGTTTGTTGGGAGAGATTTAAAGAAGTTTTACAATGTTTAAGAAATATCTAGTAATTACTCAAATGATCAGTTTGGACTTTTTTCGATAGCCATGAGTAGGAAACAAAATGAAGCTAAGTTCGGAAATAAAATATAATTTTCATAAGCACTACACGAGCCACTGCATAAAGTGCTTGCTAGAGCAAGGAGGTTAAACATAATATAAATGTTGAAGAAGCCACTGGCTAAAGCCCGTTCTTGCTGGTGCAAGGACATTAAACATAATTACAGAACACTGAACTTTTAATATAAATGTTAAACATTTAAAATTAATTAACGTTTTTTCATCTTTAATCAACGTATATGAAATATAATAAAGAGGTTGATACAAAAGTCATACGAAATTGAAGAGTAAAAGAACAATTCAAAGAAGAGTTTAAATACGGAAAAGCAACCAAGAATAGGTAAAACACAGAATCAAAGGATTAGGTTATAATGTTCTGAAACATATTGAAGAAAATAGAGAGTCTGAGAAACTTGTATCCTAACATCATCTTGAAGATTACTCAATTACACAACTACTCAATTGGTCCAAACATAGTATTAGCAAGTATGAATATACATTAAGTGAATTATGAATACAATATGCATTGAATAAATATGAAAACCAAAGAAAAATTATAGATGTAGTTAAAAATGTGAAATGGTGATTTTAAAAGAATAAATACAAGTGAAGGAATGTCAAACCACATCAGCAATTCTGAAGATACAATTTTTGGATTAAAGCCTGTTCATCAACTTACCAGTTCAATTCAGTTATGATCAAATAACTACTGGTCATAAGCAATATGAAGCTGCAGATGGATTAATGAGTCTTTTAACTATAAAATGTATCATTATAAATGGTTTGGTTAAAAACTCTGATATCGTTGATTTACATACATACACAGACTATTATACCATTCAGGGCCATTATACTCTATAATAATAGCAATAAAATAAAATTTATCAGAGTTAAAATATGAAAAACAAATTGTTGATGACAATTAGGAAAAGATATAAATGAAAGAGATTCTAGTTCATATAAAAAATCAGGTCTTAGCCCATGGATAGGCGAATGTTTAATAAAAAAAATATACAGAAAGAGCTCTTGAATATGTCTGGATGAATGATGTAGATAGTTTAGCCATAAGTCAATGAGAAGAATTTCTTGGAAGTAAAAATTATCTCAATGAAAATCCTTGAGTAACATAGACATTAAGTAATAAATTTAGTGATTTCATCATCAATAATCCAAAAGAAACTAGATTACTGAATAATCTTGCTTACACATTTTGTAAAAGTGAAAAATGTGGAAACGGGTTAACAAATACTTTTAAAATCAATTCTGATTTAAAAATCAACTTCCTGGTAGTCATTACAGTGGTTATGCAACCAAATTATAAGAAAGATTACCTAGAGGTGACCAAGGAATTAGTCCACTACATGAAGCTTGCAATCAACGTGATACTGCGTACTGGGATAACGAAAATTTGAAATCTAGAGATCAATCTGACAAAGAACTTTAGTTACCAGCAAAAGAGAGAATGAATGCTATTGATGCTTCACTTGGTGATAAATCGGCTCTAACTGCAGTTACAGAAATAATGTATGGAAATTTCTTGCCCAACGTAAAGTCCCGAGAGACTGGATTAAAGCGCAGGTGACGCCTGTATATAAGAAGGGTAGAAGGACGGATCATCGAAATTACAGACCAATATCCTTAACATCGGTTTGTTGCAGGATTCTCGAACATATTCTCACTTCGAATATAGTGAATTTTCTTGAGACAGAGAAGTTGCTGTCCATGCAGCAGCACGGCTTTAGAAAGCATAGCTCCTGCTAAACGCAACTCGCCATTTTTTCACATGATATCTTGCGAACCATGGATGAAGGGTATCAGACGGATGCCATATTCCTTGACTGCCGGAAAGCGTTTGACTCGGTGCCTCACTGCAGACTCGTAACTAAGGTACGAGCATATGGGATTGGTTCCCAAGTACGACGCACAGCACAGAGTTTTAACTCAGAATTTTTAATAGATTATGCTACCAATTTGAATTTTTAAAACCGTTTGAAAAGTAAATAAAATCATGTGTTAACCTACGTACCCAAGTATGTGAGTGGCTCGAAGACTTCCTAAGTAACTGAACCCAGTATGTTGTCCTCGATGGTGAGTGTTTATCGGAGGTGAGGGTATCATCTGGAGTGCCCCAGGGAAGTGTGGTAGGTCCGCTGTGGTTTTCTATCTACATAAATTTTCTTCTGGATAGGGTGGGTAGCAATGTGCTGCTGTTTGCTGATAATGCTGTGGTGTACGGGAAGATGTCGTCGTTGAGTGACTGTAGGAGGATACAAGATGACTTGGACAGGATTTGTAATTGGTGTAAGGAATGGCAGCTAACTTTAAATATAGATAAATGTGAATTAACGCAGATGAAAAGGAAAATGAATCCTGTTATGTTTGAATACTCCATTAGTAGTGTAGCGCTTGACACAGTAACGTTGATTAAATATTTGGGCGTAATATTGCAGAGCGATATGAAGTGGGACAAGCATGTAGTGGCAGTTTTGGGGAAGGCGGAAAGTCGTCTTCGGTTCATTGGTAGAATTTTGGAAAGATGTGGTTCATCTGTAAAAGATACCGCTTGTAAAACACTAATACGTCCTATTCTTGAGTACTGCTCGAGCGTTTGGCATCCCTATCAGGTCGGATTGAGGGAGGACATAGAAGCAATCCAGAGGCGGGCTGCTAGATTTGTTACTGGTACGTTTGATCATCACGCGAGTGTTACGGAAATGCTTCAGGAACTCGGGTGGGGGTCTAGAGGAAAGGAGTCGTTCTTTTCGAGAATTGCTACTGAGTAAATTTAGAGAACCAGCATTTGAGGCTGACTGCAGTACAATTTTACTGCCGCCAACTTACATTTCGCGAAAAGACCACAAAGATAAGATAAGAGAGATTAGGGCTCGTACAGAGGCATATAGGGTGTCATTTTTCCCTCGTTCTGTTTTGGAGTGGAACAGGGAGAGAAGATGATATCTGTAGTACGAGGAAGGCTCCGCCACGCACCGTATGGTGGATTGCGGAGTATGTATGTAGATGTAAATGTACCACACAAGCGGGTCGTAGTGAAATTGCGTGTTTATGGAATATCGTCTCAGTTATGTGACTGGATTTGTAATTTCCTGTCTGAGAGGTCACAGTTCGTAGTAACTGACGGAAAATCATCGAGTAAAACAGAAGTGATTTCTAACGTTCCCCAATGTAGTGTTATAGGCTCTCTGCTGCTCCTTGTCTATATAAACGATTTTGAAGACCATCTGAGCAATCGTCTTCGGTTTTTTGCAGATGACGCTGCCGTTTATCGACTAATAAAGTCATCATAAGGTAAAAACAAACTGCAAAACGATTTAGAAAAGATATCTGATAGGTGCGAAAATTGGCAGTTCACTCTAAATATCGAAAAGTGTGAGGTCATCCTCATGAGTGCTAAAAGGAACTCGTTAAACTTCGGTTACACGATAAATCAGGCTAATCCAAAAACCGTAAATTCAGCTTAATACCTAGGTATTACAATTACGATCAACTTAAATTGGAAGGAACACATAGAAAATGTTGTGGGGAGGGCTAACCCAAGACTGCGTTTTATTGGCAGGACATAGAAAATGTAACAGACCTACTAAGGAGACTGCCTGCACTACGATTGTTCGTCATATTTTAGAATGTTGCTGCGCGGTGTGGGATCCTTACCAGATAGGACTGACAGAGTCCGTCGAAACAGTTCAAAGAGCGGAAGCACGATTTGTATTATCGCGAAATATGGGAGTGAGTGTCACAGAAATGATACAGGATTCGGGCTGGAAATCATCAAAAGAAGGGCGTTTTTCGTTGCGGCGGAATCTTTTAACGAAATTTCAATCCCCAACTTTCTCCTCCGAATGAGAAAATATTTTATTGACACAATCCTACATAAAGAGGAACGTGAACCACGATAAAATAAGGGAAATCAGATTTCGAACGGGTAGGTGTTCATTCTTTCCGCGTGCTATACGAGATTGGAATAAGGGAGAATTGTGAATGTGGTTCGATGAACCCTCTGCCAGGCACTTAAATGTGTTTTGCAGTGTATCCTTGTAGATGAAGATGTAGATAAAATACATCTGTATGTTATGATGTACCAAAATGCAACCGGGCACGGAGTAACAACAACATTTGCTGCTTATGTTGAAACCTAATGAGAGTGGAATAAGATGCAGACTCTCACATTTTTCTTGAACCCTTGGTTCTGTAAATGTCAGTATGTAGAAATTACAAGATTTCAGACTGTTAGTGATTATTCCAGTAAATAATGCTCAGCGTATGTCAACTCCTCAGTGTATAGCGCAAAGTACAAGTTAGCGTTGCTTTGTGGAGGTTCTTCATGTCACAGGCGTAATTATAAGCGTAGTACTGCTTCTGTTGACCCATTTGTCCGTGTTAGTGGACAAGGTTCGGTATTATTTCCCATGAATTTTCTGTAAAGGGTTCAAAGTAAATTGCGTGCCCCTACGTCCGGTTCACCTTGCGGGCTTTCGATTAACTAGTTCGCTCCCTCCGAATCAGTATAGCAATATTAAAAGTTTTGGCAGGTTTCGATGTCTAGGTGCTTGGATACGTAGTTCCCGCATTACAGGCCTAATACTGCTAAGTCTACAGTATACGATAAGAATACACACATGAATAGAATGGTTGAAGGTTTCTATCACTCGGCAATTGGGAATTATGAATGAAACATATATATTTATAAATGAAAGACTGCAATTAAATAAAATGTGCAGGTACTATGTTAACGACTTTAAATGAGTGCGATAGTAGAGTACTTTTGAGAATGTAGTATCTTTCTGCAAAACACTTATTGGTGTCGATGGTCCAACTATTAAATAAAATATAAGTTGAATAACAGGGAAGCAATAGATCCCTACAGCACGTAATTACTTATGAACAACCACATACCTTGCGAGACATTTACTTGTAAATGCACACTACATCTTCACTGCAGAAGCCACGAAAATCACACAAGAGCACAAGTCGGCACTCCGAAGTATTTCTATATCACGCGATCACACGCAAACTGATCCACTACAAGTCTTTCCCGCGACTGTGCGTCCGCCGCGACGTCAGGCACTTTCCCTTTCCTGTCCCGTCCTGTCAGCTCACCCCTTGTCCAGTTCCGTACTCGGAGAAATACCCCTGTGTCCTCCCTGAAAGTCCGCAGCTCGTGGTCGTGCGGTAGCGTTCTCGCTTCCCACGCCCGGGTTCCCGGGTTCGATTCCAGGCGGGGTCTGGGATTTTCTCTGCCTCGTGATGACTGGGTGTTGTGTGATGTCCTTAGGTTAGTTAGGTTTAAGTAGTTCTAAGTTCTAGGGGACTGATGACCATAGATGTTAAGTCCCATAGTGCTCAGAGCCAGAGCCTCTCCGGAAACTCGGTTCCATCCAGTTTCCCCAATCACGAGCGCTGTCATTGGCTAGAGCGCTCGCACCATGTCTTCATGCCAACGCACTGTCACACAAACATAATGAAACATGTTCGAAATACTGGATTTACATTTAAATACTTGAAAGTAAATAACTATGCCTACGGCTGGACCATAAACACACTCTAGCACACATTATTAAATACATAAACAATTAAATAAACATATATGAAAGGAAAATAAGCAAACGGTAGGCCAGGAGCCTAATGTCTCTGTGCTTTCTAAAACACAGTGAATATTTAACCAATTTCTTCATGAATAGTATAGACCGCATACAAACAAAGACATAGATGAATAAATATTTTAATAAGCATGCTGCTACCGTTTGTCGTGTAACTGTGGAGTACTTATGGCCTGACGCGATCCATAGTAATAGGCCACTTTGACCAATAGTACATACTCATGTACTATTTAAATTACATGCTGTAATTCATATCAATCGGGGATTACAGTAATAGCTTTCTAAATACACGTAGACCGACGAAATCGGAAGAACCGTTCAAATTTTGGAAATCTGTTGCTGCATGTTACTTGTATAATTTACCATCAGATACTAAACTTTAAACTAAGAAAGATATTGAAAATCTTATTACACCATCAGAATCGTCGAGCAAATACTTGCAATGTACATGTTTCTTTTTGAGGTATCATGATTCATCTAGCTACTATTAATTTCTATACGAAGTGTGAAATGTCTGCCATTAAGGTTTCACAAAGTCCGCCATCTTGGGCACTCCCGGCATAGACATCTCCTTCTTCGACACAAGGCACCGTCCTCGTCACAGCGGAATTCCCAGCCAAGAGGCTGGACCATGCGCTGGGGCTACCCCTCTCGTCCGTCTAACGTTTGCCACCACGTGTTTGCTGCTGGGCCCCGGTTTTAATGAGCGTCTTGTGCGGCCGCCCCAATTCCCAACATGTAATATTTCCAGGGCACCACAACTCGCCCGTTACCTCACACAACTCCACTTATTAATATTCTGGCTTCCCAGAAAGTTCAGAAGTAGCCCCCTTCAGTTCATACAAGTACTAAAAAACAAATTACAAAGGACAGAAGTAAGTGATTAAAACGCCAGGGCAATAGTGTTAACAAGATATTTGTAGTGGTGTGGGATCAGCATGAATTTCGAAATAAACTAAAACAAACACAAATTATGAAAGAAACGACATATTAAATAAATGCCTGCATTACAATTCTGCATAAGTATTTTTTTATATTTTGGACAAGATATAAATTTTTTAAATGCACTATTACTTATGTGCAATTTTGTAAGCACTTCTTGTGCCACTCACTCAGCTCTAAGGCGCCTTCTTCCACAAATTTTTTCCGTCGTACTACACACGCTCACACGGGTTTTCGCACCAAGTATTGATCATTCACATCAGTCCTTTGACCAAGTGCCTCGCAGAAATCCTGTCTGCCCCTGAATTCCGATCTCCACCGTTTATCGTGACCGATCTGTCTACAACGAAATCCAAAAGCAGAAACTCCTCATCAAACAATTTCCCTGAACCAGTCAGGATCCTCGCTAACGATTCCCTCCAGCAGAAAGGATACTTTAGGAACATAGTCACAAGGCAAACGACTGAATCATAGTAAGCTCAAATTCCCACAAGTTCTATTTAATTGACTATAATGAATCCTTCTTACCTCCACGCACCAAAAAATGCGTGCACATACAATTACAATTTTAATACCCTTCAAATTTTGCGCTAAATTCTTTGCCAAACTCTTATACAAAGCATAAATCAATACATATTTAACTGAAATCCACGAGGTCACTCACCTTCACGCACCCTCAGTGCGTAAACATCCCGCTTTTGCACACGTACAGTGCCGCAATGAACCAACAAATTACTAATGAATCCCCAAGTAAACATATATATTATCCCTCCAAAATTGCTACCCCTAATTACAGATTAGAACAGCTTTTCTCTTCTGCCCTTTCTCTACATACAGCCTAAATTCCGTCACGTTTCTTAGACCCAAAAGTTTTCCTGAGACAGGGTATTTTAAACGGTATGCATTTGGATGAGGGCACTCTGCCACCACAAATAGTCCATTGTATAACTCGAATAATTTCTTAATCTCCCCTTCCACATCGATGGAATGCTCTTTGTTACGTACAAGCATTTTGTCCCACACTTTGTAGCCGGCCGGTGTGGCCGAGCCGTTCTAGGCGCTTCAGTCTGGAACCGCGCGACCGCTACGGTCGTAGGTTCGAATCCTGCTTCGGGCATGGATGTGTAAGATGTCCTTAGATAAGTTAAGTGTGAGTAGTTCTAAGTTCTGCGGGACTGATTACCTTAGATGTTAAGTCCCATAGTGCTCAGAGCCATTTGAACCCTCTTTGTACTTCATCGGTTTGTGTCGTCCATCGTGACGCCTTTTCCTTTCAGCGGCTAAGTTTTTCATGTGGGCCGTTACTGCCTGTTCTCTTTCTGCAGCCGATTTAGCTTTTCGAGGTGGGGATTCTACCGTTTCTGTGAGTAGGAACCTTGGTTTCACCCCGGTCCTGACTTTCAAAGGTGAGTACCCCGTAGCCTTACTTTTTACTCTGTTGAGTACGTCCTCAAACGTGCTCACGTATTCCACCCACTTGGAATGACGACTGCTGACATACGTCCTACATAAACGTCCTACTTCCCGCATATACCGTTCACACGGGATGTTCGCTGGGTGGTAGACGGATATACGGGTATGTTGCACACCCTGGTCGTTCATGAACGTCTTCCAATCGTTCGAAGTAAACTGCGATCCTTTGTCAGACAACAGCCTTACTGGTTTTACAATATTCTTGAAGTAATCCTTCTCCAGTTTGGCGATCAGAGTTTTAGTATTCGCTTTCCGTATCGGATACAGTTCAACTAACTTGGAGAACACGTCCACCCCAACAAAGACGTACTTCATGCCGCCGCGTCCTGTGGGTAGTGGGCAAAAATTGTCCACAGCCAGTAACTCGCCCACTTTGGTATGTATAATGCTTTGCATTTCCCTCTGTTGCGCGGTCGTGCAGTATTTGACATCTTGGCAACGGTCGCACGCCGCCAGCTGCGTTTGGACCCTTCTGGCCAGGTTATTTACGTGGGAGTATTTCTCGATGATTTCGGTGAACTTTTCAGCGCCGTGACTTAAATGGACGTAGTCTATCAACTGTTCCACACACTTATTGAGAAAACACATTCTCCATTTGTCCGTCTCTTCATCTTTCCGCCGGATTAACAGTCCCTTGTGTATCTTAAAATACTTTGGTATTTTCTCGTATCCCTTGCTGTCGAAATTCACCTTAATGTGTTTGAGCTCAGGATCGTCGTACTGTGCTCGCCGCATATCCTTGCACACCGCACGAATTTCTTTCTCCCCCGCTACCCCTTTCATATACAGTAGTTCAAATTCGTTCGGCACCTCCCTTCCATGGTCTTCCGCCCCCACTGGTAATCTGGACAGAGCTTCGGCAACACAATTTTCTGTACCCTTGATGTAGCGGATTTCGTATTCGAATTGCTGCATGAACATTGCCCAACGCATTAAGCGATCGTTCAGTATCATGCAGTCCTGCAGATAACTTAGAGCCTTGTGGTCCGACGACACTGTCACTATTCTGCACTCTAAATACATGTGGAATTTATGAAACCCATGCACGATCGCGAGCATCTCCTTCTCCGATATGCGGTATCCCCGTTCGTGCTTATTTAGCATGCGGCTGGAGAATGACAGACTACGGTGTTCAATTTTTCCATTGACTATCTTTTCCTAAAATAGCTCACAACCGATTCCATAGTCCGAACTGCCCGACGCTAAACAGAAAGGGAGATTCATATCTGGGTAGTACTACATCTTACTATTGCACAATTTATCTTTTATACCCTGGAATTCCGTTTCACATTCCTCGGTCCACCTCCAAGCTGCATTTTTCTTTAACAATTAGCATAAATTCGGAATATTCATTCCTCCCTCCCCCAAGAATTTTCTGTAGATACCGCCCAAGCCCAAGTATGACTTCAGTTGTTTCCTACTTTGGGGGCTACTACATTCGGCAATAATTTTTCGGAAGTAGGTAAAATTCCTTCCTAAGTGAGGATATGCCGCAAGAATTGAATTTCTGCTAGAAGAAACTCACATTTAGCGAGCTTTAAGGTCAAGCCACCTCGTCTCAGAGCCATGAGTATCTCCTCCAAAACTCGATAATGCTCATTCCACGTTTCTGTAGCAATCAATATATCATCTACGTATATCACGAGTTTGCTCATTAGACTCTCCCTCAGGACATGACTTAGCGATCCTACAAAAGCTGCCACAGAAATTGTAAGTCAGAATGGTAATACCCTAAACCGGTACCTTCACTCTTCTAAAAGGAAAGCAGTGTACCGTCTGCTTTCCTCTGCCAACAGGATCTGCCAAAATCCCAAGGTCAGATCAACACTGGACATTAACTTGATATTACTAAAATTCTGTAGCAGTTCCTCCATATTATCGGAGTGGTGTCACCGCCAGACACCACACTTGCTAGGTAGTAGCCTTTAAATCGGCCGCGGTCCATTAGTATACGTCGGACCCGCGTGTCGCCACTGTCAGTGATTGCAGACCGAGCGCCGCCACACGGCAGGTCTAGAGAGAATTCCTAGCACTCTCCCCAGTTGTACATCCGACTTTGCTAGCGATGCTACACTGACAAATACGCTCTCATTTGCCGAGACGATAGTTAGCATAGCCTTCAGCTACGTCATTTGCTACGACCTAGCAAGGTGCCATTATCAATAGATATTTAACTTGTGATGCCTGTACCGTCAGACCGATGTACACCACTTACGGATTAAAGTTAAGTATTACAGCAACAGCGTCCGTTTTTCTAAGTTCTCATTTCCTTGTAATGTTCCAGACCTCACGCCAGCCTGCGTGAGCGTAATTAAACGCGTGCATTTCGGCCTCCTTTAGCAACACGGTGTTGGCTCTTCTGCCAACACTTCAATCGGGTTGATCGAATCCCTTACAGTTCCTTTATTTATTCTTCTCGCATCTAATACAATTCTAACCGAGTTATCCCGTTTTTTAACAATAACGATAGGATTGCAGTAATTGCTCCTACATTGTTCGACTATACCCCAGTCCAATATTTGTTTTAATCGAACTCTGACGGCATCCCGATCAGCTATAGGTATTACATATGGTTTGCATTTTATTGGTTCGTGAGGTATCACTTTTATAGAGTATTCGAAATCGGTAACTTTACCAGGTGGATCTGAGAATACGTCCTCGTAGCGGTACAACAACCCATACAACTCTTTCTTTTCCTATTCTGATATACCCTTGACTGCATCAATCACTTCCTTAATTCTGTTATGCATATCGATTTCCTCACTCCAACCCTCAGTAACTATGGCATGAGCAATCTGATTTTCACCTGTTAAATTCTTTTTAATTTTATTTGCCTTTTTCGTTCTGAAATTCAAATACCAGGCATTTCCCTACACAAATGAGCAAAGTATTGTATCCGCACAGGAAGTCAGTACCTAAAATTATATCCTTTACTAGACACCTCACTACAAAACATTCTATCCCGAATTTATTTTCTCCACATTTAAATTCTAACAGTATTTGTTGTCTTATTGGCTTACGCATACCATCAACTGCCGTTTTAACCTGAACGCCAGTGACTGGGAAGATTACTAGTTTCCTATTTTTGATCATGTTCATAAAACTTTCAGACACCGCTAACACATTACTACCTGAATATACAAGTGTATCTACCATTTCTTGGCCAACTTTAATTTCAGTAATGGTCTGTAGATTTACCGTTTCCTTTCGTTCTAAATATGTCTCCCTTAATAAATCATTTTCTACGTCTTCTCGGTTCTCTTACAATTATGACGTTGACTCATCCTATACTATCCATCCCTCAATCTCAGGTTCATCCCAAAATAATTCGTTAAATATTTCCTTCGCCCCTAATTTATTCCTTCCCCTTTCTAAAATACTAGCAATTTTAAACTTCTCTCGTGTAAACATATGCGTCAGTATCGACCGTAACGTTCTACCGTCCCAACGCCAATCAGTCACAATAAAATCATATCTTCCTTCATATACCAATCCGTACGAACTTCATTACTAAAACTAACGAACTATCGCCATCTACACTATTTACTTGAGCCCTCTCTAAATTTTCTGTCAGTTCTTCCACACATTCCGCCGATTCACTTCCCACAGCAAGCACAACTTTACTGTTTTTCCCCTCCAAAATATTGATACATGCAGCTTCAACAACATCACACTCCAATTCACTGTTAAGCACTTTATCTTCCTGAAATAATAGATCGATGCGTAAGCCATCATCGCCATAAATATCCATCTCAGCAACCTTATCTGCTGATACACCATTTAAATCAGTACAAAGATTCACATCAGAAACCTTACTTTGCCCCGTCGACAAATTAACTTTAGCTGAACCGTACTCAACCTTATCCTCCACCGCTACATCACACAAATTGCTGCTACCTTGTCGTACAATTTGGGAACTTCCATATTTGCTACATTCCTCTGGGATCGGATAAAAATCAGCACACTCTGCCATTTCTACACTCTTTTCATCCAGATTAACCACCGATCCTACTTTACATACATGCTCATATTCACACTCTGACAAACGTTTTAGATCCACACATTCATCAATACGTTTCGTTTCGCCTTCATTTGTGACTAGAGACGCGTAAATTCCTTCCTCCGAAGTATCAATACCAGCAGCTTTTACATCATTACATAAATTACCATTACTCTGTTCTTTTAAACGGAAATCATCTCCCTCCTCCGATACATTTGTAACTTCAACTGCTGGCGAGATCAACACTAAGCCGCCCTTAGTAACATCGACGCTTTCAGCGGCAACACAGTCACCCTCAATTGCAGCTGGCGAGACGATAGCAACGCCACCCTCACTAACATCGTGGCTTTTCGCTGACTCAAGAATATTTGTTACTACCACACCTTCCTTACTGCAATTGCTACTATTTGCTATTACCTCTTCAAAACTCTCCACACAATTTACTTTCACAAAATTCATCTCCTCTTTAACTTCTTTTTGGACCACTAAATCTTTCCATTCATCACCATTCACACACTCATTCATTACATATTCATAACTTACATCATTCCCCGCAAATTTATTCCCATTACTTTTACTTAAATCTCTCACAAATCTATGCTTCCGCCGTTCGCGCCTGCTTTTATTGAAAGAGCCATTTTTATACCCTTCCTCTTTAGCATACTCCATATTACATATTTGTTGCCGTTCTCCAAATCTAACAACATATTCTACCATTACCATTATCTAAAGTCCTTTTCATCGCCTGGTCAGATCGCTATGCCCGGACCTGAGATGCAGCGAACATCAGTTTCCCGACCGGGGTCCCGTTCACGGAAGTTATCACTCCTGTTCGTTCTCAGACCTTTCTGCTCATTCCAGCTTCTATCTCTCTGAGAATTCCTTTGATTTCTCTCACTATTATTATTTAGGTGGTGATTATTTGGATTCCCATTGTGATAACTACCACACGGTTTCCTCTGACGTTAGAACTTTCATAGCTCTCTCTACTTTTTTTACAAATTCTAGAAAATCGTCCATGGAGTCACATGGACTATGGACAAGATCCCACTGCAAATCTTCGGGTAACCGCCTTTTTAACGTGGTGATTTCTGTTAAAACCCCCAACAGAATTTTCACATGCATAATTTTGCCAAGTTCGCCCTTGCCAAATTCTCTCATCGTCCCATTACCGTATCTGTAATTCGGCCCGTTTAAGAATTCGTTTAGGATCCGCGTCTGTTTCTCCTCGCTCCAAAATTTGTTCAAAAAACACTTTTCGAACTCTTCGTACCAGTCGCACGAACTACATTTAACATTTCCCCAAGACTGTGGGTCTCCCTCCAAATGCCGTTTAACGTATTTTATTTTCGCTTCATGCGACATGCCGTGAACGAAAGCGTCCTTACATGCGGCCAAGAAATTTACCGGATGATATCTTCCTTCACCTGTGTAACATTTCACAGATCCGGTATTTGCCCAAGGGATATATATAACCACCATAGCCTGTTGGGAGGCTAACGAATTTAAATCACTTTTTTCTGTTGCATTTGTTTTCTAAATTCATTTTTTCCTAGTGTTACTGGACTCTATTTTATCTTTACTTTTGCCCAGTTATTTCTCCCCCTCACCTACACTGTTGGCTATGTCACTAATAGCTAAATTTTCATCCCTTTTATGAGCATCTTGCGCTTTTTACAGTCGCTTACCTTGTCCCCAAGTTTCGTTTATATCTTATCCATTTTCTCCCCAAGATATTTTTCCACTGATTAGATTTTATATTTGCCAACTGCAATTTCGTCTGTAATTTTCCCCATATCCTCTCGGACACCTTTTAATTTATCATAAATTACTTTTTCAAGGTTACCCAAAATTTTTTCAACTTCCTCTTTCACGGCGGAACCTATTTGAGTTCGCATTGTACGCACATCAGTCCGAATTGTATCTTTAACTGTTAGAAATGTGCCCATAGCTGTTCCCAAAGTACCCATATCTGATCGAAGTGCACTGATATAATTTGCCATTCCCTGGATCATTTGCATTAGGTGAGACATCATATTTTCCCCACATTAATTCCCATTGCCTGAATTCCTACTAATTACACTTTCGCGCTCTGATTTCGGACCTAGCGGCTCACTTCTGTTTTCAGAATTACACATAGTAGGTGACTGTTTTATATTCGCGAGATCTATAAGTGGACCTTGGAATTCAGGAGCAAACACTGTCTGACTATTTGCGCTGGCGCTTATCTGATCTGAGATGGTTCCCTCTGCCATGGTGATGCCGTCGGTTGTAGTCGAAGACGACATAGAAGAAATCCCTGGAGTACTCGAAGACGCTGCCATCGTACTGCTGTTGGACTGCGTCTGCCATCGGAGAAAATTGCCTGATGCAACTGTAGCTGCTGCCGATGACCGCGTGTTCCAAACGTCTGCGATACCGCTGTCCGTTACACGCGCTAACAGTTATTGTTCCCTGTACTCAACTTGTTGAGACTCTGAGCCTCCAAGCAAACTGCCTTTATCGTGCCGTCAATAGCATGTGTTGATTGAGAAAATAGCTGCGTCATTTCACTATTTCCGAAACCTACTTGCGATGATAAAACTGATCTCACACTGTCTATTGTGAGAGGTTCACTCTACAGAAATCTCTTCTGGCTTTGAAAAGGTTTTTACACTTCTCATAGTATGTTGAATAACATAGAGCAAAGGAATTACCACTTTGCATGATCCAAATCCCAGACGAGAAACTCCCAACTGTGGGCTTTCGAATAACTACTACGCACCCTCCGACTCAGTGTTGCAAAAGTTTTGGCTGGTTTCGTTGTCTATCGGATGGGAAACGTGATTGTCGCATTACAGGTCGAATACTGCTGGGTCTACAGTATACGATAAGAATACACACATGAATCGAATGGCTGAAGGTTTCTATCACTCGGCAATTGCGAATTATGAATGTAACATATAAATTTATAAATGAAAGTTTGAAATTGAATAAAATCTGCAGGTACTATCTTAACGACTTTAAATGATGAGTACGATAGTTGAGGTACTTTTGAGAATGGGGTATAATTCTTTAAAACGCTTATTGGAGTCGATGGTCCAGCAATTAAACAAAACTGCTCCACTCCAAGTCTTTTCCGCGACTGTGCGTCCGCCGCGCCGTCCAGCACTTTCCCTGTCCCCGTGTCCAGTGCCGTACTCCCAGGAGTACCGCTGTGTCCTCTCCGGAAACTCGCTTCCATCCTGTCTCCCCAATCACGAGCGCTGAGATTGGCTAGAGAACTCGTGCCATGTCGTCATGCCAACGTACAGTTACACAAACATAATGAAACATATTCGAAATACTGGATTTACATTTAAATACTGGAAATTAACTAAATATTCCTACGGCTGGATCATAAACACGCTCTGACACGCATTATTAGATACGTAAACAATTAAATAAACCTATATGAAAAGAAAAGAAGCAAAAGGTAGGCCAGGAGCCTAATGTCTCTGTGCTTTCTAAAAGACAGTAAATATTTAACCAATATCTTCATGAATAGTATGTATTGAATATAAACAAAGGCATAGATGAATAAATATATTTATAAGCATGCTGCTACCGTTTTATCGTGTAACTGTGGCATATTAATGGCCTGACGCGATCGATAATAATCGGTCAGTGTGACCTCCAATAACTCGTGTACTACTTAAGTTACTCGCCTGTTATTCATACCAATTTAGATTTACACAAAAAAGCTCTCTAAAGACACGTATATCGACGAAATCGGAAAAACCGTTTGGACTTAGGAAATTCGTTGCTGGGTGTTACTTGTATAATTTACCGTCAGATACTAAACTTCAAACTAATAAAGATATTGAAAATCTGATTACACCATCAGAATCGTCGTGCAAATAATTGTAATGTTCATGTTTCGTTTTGAGGTATCATGGTTCATCTAGCTACTATTAATTTCTATACGAACTATGATATTTCTGCCATTAAGGTTTCACAATGTCCGCCATCTTTGGCACACCCAGCATAACACCTCCTTCACTGACACAAAGCACCGTCCTCCTCACAACGGAATTCCAAGCCACGCGGCTGGACCATGCACTGGTGCTACACCTCTCGTCCGGCTAACGTTTGCCACCAATTGTTTGCTGTCGGTCCCCGGCTTTGTCGAGCGTTTTGTGCGGCCGCCCCAATTCCGAACTTGTAATATTTCCAGGGGTCAACAACTCGCCCGTTACGTCACAAACTTCAGAAGTAAACTGATGTTTAATGATGATTTCAATCACAAATCCATCAGAACATGCACATTTATGTGAGTTAATTAGCAGTAAATGTTGTGAGTCACCCTTTAACGCTATGAAAACTCAATTTTCCACGTTGTTGCTACAGTACGTGCATTATCGGAAAAAAACTGTACACCTTTAACGAATAGAGGTAGGACTTTCATATTAACGGGAAATGTAGATCAGTAAGTTATGAAGAGATGATTAGAATTTCATTCACCTCGGTGCAAATGCCAATCATTTCTGCAGAACAAATTGAAGCATACTAATGTACATGTCCTGTGAATATGAACGGTCTTTCTACAGTCGTTCTAGGTGTTCTGTCTCTTTCTTAACATGTGTGTATTTGATAAACTGCCTCTACAATGAAACATATGAGAAGTATCTTTTGGATCCAGAAAACGAAAATATGATTGGCAAGTCTGTTTATGTGGGTTTATAGCACCCATCAAGGACAATGAAAGAGAATCGAATGCTTCTGAAATGCTACACTATTAATAGAAACTTAAAATACCTTTTCAACATGCAAACAATCTTTATGGGCGATAAATTGATTAAATTGCCAAAGCAAACAGAAAAAAATTTCCTGGATACAATGGAGTCCATAGGACAGTTGAATGAGCTGATAACTCGTTCAACAAATGAAAACATTTACAAAAACTTACAGGCTCGGATAAGCAAGGGATAGAGAAAGGAATTTGTGGTGTACCTGTATTAAACAGTTCGGGAAAACCATACGAAATATAAGTGCGGAGGCTGGCCAACAATTTGAAACCACGCTCTCTTGAAAGCTGGTCCATTATATAAACCACTGTATCATTATGCTTGGTTTATTATGGTAATTAGCTCTATGTTATTATTTGTAACATTATAGCTTCAGTGCAATGTCCATGGCAAGTATATCGTGATCCAAATAACAAGAATATCTTCGAAAGAAATGTTGATATCAGCTATTGCTAATTTTCCAGAGTAAAATTTCTCGTTACCAAATTTTTATAGATTAAATTGAATGTTCATTGGCGGGGATAGTAGTCCAGTACTCATGTCACCGGTTGACCATTAATAGGAAATCTATAATTATGATGACAGGATATCTGGTCATCTTTCGCAGTTAGCCAGCAGTATTTCTTTGTGCCTAAGCTACTTCCACCTGAAAACACCCGTTGCCAAGAAAATACATCGTTCCTGGAGAGGCATGAATGGTTGGTGATTCGCTATTTTCCGTGGTATACCCATGTGTTATAATATGTTGTCTACGTGGAGGAGGTGAATATAAAAGACTTGTGACCACTATCAAATGCTTCTGAATTGTAGCTATTCCTAGAGGAAGGAATAATCATTGAGGAAAAAATCTGAAACAGCTGTCAGTCTAAAAATATACCATAAACTCTTCACTAGAGACCATTTGCGGGACAAACCCTTCAAACAGAAGAGGCGGTACTCTTGTTGCACATGTTAGACTATAAAGAAGTAATGGATCAGGTTCATGACACAAGCTGATCTTTAGTCAGTAGGTTTCGGGCCTCTTATGATGCCTAAATCATCAGTTGTATAAATTAGTAACACATCGCAATGTTGAAGCATATAAGATTAATCACCTACTTCCATCCAATGGGACAGAAATTGCTTCCATCAAAGCAGACAAGACAAGGTTCTCAAGGCAACACAGTTATGGAAACCATAATTTTTCCAAACCTTTAATGTGAAATGAATTGGATCTGGCGTTGGGGAATTATATGATGGGTATTTGCCAACTCTGTAAAATAAACATTTTGGCTTCTGCAGCTACTATGTATAGTCCTAAAACAAATTAAAAATTACATAGAGAAGAGCTAAAGTTAGTGCAATATTAAATCCTAAGAAAGACTTAAACAACTCAATAATTCTTTGGCCAAATTCCTCAGTGTCTCAAGTGTGTTAACAAAATAATAAACTTTGTAAAAAATGTTTTCTGCTTAAATATATTCAAACGTATATACATTGGTACCATAAGAAACGATTTTGTGAAATTATAAAGAGAAATGTAGAAAAAATATAATTAGTTTAACGGAATGTCTATAGGCAGACAGAAATTTTGAAGGAAGAATTTGTGAATTATATTGCGAAATAACTTGAGACGATATTGAGGAATGTGGGGAAGTACAGTCTGGGACCAAACGTGACTCACGGTGATAAAGCACATGCATGTTTGAAAGAGGAAACAATTGTGTAGCTGACTCACTATTACGGAAGAACCATTGTTGTTTACGCTCCTGATACTACAGCCACGAAGAGCGTCATATATGCCACATTGTACCACTGCATGAGCACTGCCGAGGAACCGAAACACATGAATTGTTCAACAAAAGCGAATTCTTGGTGTTTCCTTAATCGTATCCTCGCGAAAGGAGAACAAACAGAATCACATGAAACGACTATCCTAACTGCTCTGAAACCATCTACTGTTGTTAGAAGACACGTGTTTATCAGAAGCAGTTCTCTCCAGCTACCTGCATTGCTGGAATGAAAATGAGTTTGTACATAATATGATTTGATCAAAGTGCCGAAAGGATGTATTGGTATTCAAAAGAAAAGTGGAAACAGTTGTGATACAAGTTGTTTCACAATTTGTTCAAGTGTGCTCTCCGAGAACAGAGACCACTCTGGTGTCAGCAATAAGGAGATGAAGGAGTAAAGTTAGAGACGATTGGAGAAGAAAGCAAAAGCTCAAATGGTGCCTAAAATAAAAAAAAAAAACGATATACATTCAGATTGATGGTCATATAACCTGAGGAAGCTCAGAAGACAGCAGAAAGAACAACTTACAACCAAGGTGAGTTTTTGAGCAAGGAGCAGAAAGTGATTGTGTTGCCTAACTTTTTTCGAATTTATGGCTCATTTTTATAATTGAATATTCAAACATAAGTTTTTCATAGTAAATATTCCATAAACTGTTATTTGTGGAGAAAATATTTACAGTCAGTGCTAACAGTATTAATTGCAATTTGGAAAAAAAATTAGAAAAGTTAATATTGATATGTGAAAGTTTTGACGATCTCAATACATGGATTCATAACTTTGAAAACTAATTTTAAGATCACTGTAAAATATATCCAGGAAACCTTATACAAAACTGCTCGTCTACACTATTTAATATGGTCTTCAGTTTTTCAAACACATTAAAGTAAATTTCCTACATAAAAGAAAATGCCCAAAAATCCATCAAAATAAATTAATAATTCTCAAGAAATGTGGGATAGATCGAGAGGTTACTTTGTAGTTATATTAAAGAATATTGAGATACTTTTTGTTTAAAATTTGATACCAATTATTTAATTAGGTAAAAAGTTTAATTTTTTTCGAGACTATCCCCCTAAGCTTGAATAGTTGAGGGAAAAGTTTGGCATGTTCCTGATGCAAGAACAAGCAGGCAGTAGGGGTGGACAGTACTCCGCATCTCAAATAATGAATCTGACTCAATATATAAAAGGTGTGTATAAAGTCAGCATATTACAATAAATATTTTCACAAATCTTATATCAATTTGATACTGTAATCCGATGTATATTAGTAGAAAAAGTTTAAAACATCACAAATAAACATTTCTTAATCGACACACAACAGGTGTGTTGAAAATAAAACCTTTTGCCATTGTATCAACTACTGTTATATCGAGACAAAGAACTTTCATACTTTATATAATATTCCCTAAACTGTGCTATCACAAGTCTCCATTAGAACTAAATCTTATTTCCTGAAATCCAAGACCAGAAAAGCAGATGAAAGGAATAAGAGAATGGTTTTCCTCAAGGAAATGGTAAACCTCCCTGAAAAAAATTAAATTTCCATGTTTACTCATGACCACGTTGTCACTGTTCAGTACATTAAATTTGGGGAAGAAGAGGGAAAGTTTTAAACTAAGATAAAGATCTGAAAGTGAACGCACTGAAATGACAAACAAGTGTTTTTCATCTCAGCAACAGGAAGGGAAGGAGTGTGAATATATAACAGAAAGGAAGACACAGGGCTGCTCAAAAATATATGGAGGTCATACTCCACCTCCATCAAGCAGCACTGTCTGTAAACCAATCTGAACGTGACTGAAAAAACTTGGGAAGCACGATCACAAACTTCGAGGACTTCTACAGTCAGTACAACTACTTTGTAGCGAAAGATACAAGTCCAGTGTGGTACACATCCCATCTTATCAAAGCAGTGAGTGTAGCTATCAATTCGGAGTGCTACATCATTACAAGTTGCCTGCAGACCACAGCTTCAGAGAAGCTACACTATCTTGCTGCAATTGATCCTCCTGATATTCAGTGAGAAGTAGTAGATAAAAAGAGAAGACCAAGGCAATAACATCTGAAGTTTGTCTTCTGTTTAGCTATTAGAATACATATTCATAAATGAAATCAAGAAATAATTTCCTTAAGACAATTGAGGCACTCACAGCGCCGACACAGCACCAAGATTAGTATTGTGATGTGATATACACAGAATCTTGATAGACACAGATTCTTGATGTAGGTGCCTCGTACCTAGGCTCCCTGTCCTATCACTTTCATCAATTCATATCCATTGTGCATTCCGACCGGACTTCGGCGTTTCCACCAGGACAATACGACACTCCACAAGTCAGACATGAACATTACTGAGCGGATCTCGGATGCCTTGCAACGTGCTGTTCAGAACAGATATCCAGCCTCTCGCACTATTTCGTATTTATGGACAGCCACGCAGGATTTATGGTGTCAATTGAAACCAGCACTACTTCAGACATTAGTCGCGTCCATGCTACGTCGAGTTGCGGCACTTCTGGGTGCTCGTGGATACTCTATACGATGTTAGGCAGGTGTTCCAGTTTCTTAGGCTCTTAGATGTATAATTACTTTAAGATATGTGAAATTGTATGTTGCCTTGAGATTTTTGATGTTAACGGATTCATAAACTAAATGATAGAAGCCTTGGTGGTCACCTAAACAGTGCATTTCAGCTCTGGCCCCAAACAGCTATATGCACCAGAATCAATACACAATCTAGGCTTAGAAATAATAAAGCACTGCAGTATTGAGGAGGGGTGGGGGCGTTAGGGTCTGGGAACTCGTACCTTGAACAAGAGCAAAGTAGATTTTGCATCCCATAGCTTCAGTAGGTACAATCAAACTACAAGTTACGTATAAATTTTCCTCTGTAGATTATATAGGGCCCTCAGGTAAAATTATTCACAACAGCTGTGAGCAATAGCACAGAACGTAAGTATAATATAGTGAACCTGGTGAGACTAAATGGAACTGCATTTCAGGTATGGCAAGTACAGAACTGTCTCTTAGATGGACAGAGATTTACCTCGTAAAACTTGGTGTAGACAGGAGCAAGTCATACTCTGCTATGGGGGCCTGTGGGTACATAGATGTGAACCAAGTTGTACTACAATATAAAAGGATAAGCAGGTATGAATGAGAATGTCATTGTACCATGAACAGAAGAATATGACCTACCATAATAAAACGTGTGGTACATATTTGTGTTATCCAGGCAGCTGCAGGTATGAATTTTAAGGCTGTATTATACAGGTTCAAAAATATATCTGAAGGTAAAGGCTGCAGCAGACCCCTGCATCCAGATGACAGCTTGGTCTGAGGTCCAACTTAAAATGAATACGTTTCGTAACAGAAAAGTGTTTTAAGGTCTGTAAATTGAATGTTTTAGTTGGACCACTTTATTCGCATTGTGATAGATGGCGCTGTAATAGTCACAAACATATGGCTCAGAATTTTAGACGAACAGTTGGTAACAGGTAGGTTTTTTAAATTAAAATACAGAACGTAGGTACCTTGGAATATTTTATTTCGGTTGTTACAATGTCATACATGTACCATTGTGAACTTATCATTTCTGAGAACGCATGCTGTTACAGCGTGATTACCTGTAAATACCACATTAATGGAATAAATTCTCAAAATGATGTCCGTCAACCTCAATGCGTTTCGCAATACGTGCAACGATATTCCTGTCAACAGCGAGTAGTTCACCTTCCGTAACGTTCGCACTGCATTGACAATGCGCTGACGCATGTTGTCAGGCGTTGTAGGTGGATCACGATAGGAAATATCTTTCAACTTTCCCCACAGAAAGAAATCCGGGGACGTCAGATTCGGTTAAAGTGCGGGCCACGGTATGGTGTTTCGACGACCAATCCACCTGTCATAAATCATGCTGATCAATACCACTTCAACTGCACGCGAGCTATGGGCCGGACATCAATCATGTTGGAAGTACATCACCATTCTGTCAGGCAGTGAAACATCTTGTAGTAACATCGGTAGATCATTGCGTATGAAAACAGTATACATTGCACCATTTAGATTGTCATCGAAAAATGGGGGCCAATTATCCTTCCTCCTATAATGCCGCATCATACATTAACCCGCCAAGGTCGCTGATGTTCCACTTGTCGCAGCCATCGTGGATTTTCCGTTATCCAATAGTGCATATTATGCCGGTTTACATTACCGCGGTTGGTGAATGACGCTTGCAAAAAAACTGCCATCGTCCCGCAATTTCTCTTGTGCCCAGTGGAAGAACTGTACACGAAGTTAAAAGTTGTCGCCATACAATCCCAAGTGCACAGAAATATGGTACGGGTGCCATTGATGTTGATGTAGCACACCAAATTTAAAAAGGCACACCAAATTAGAAAAGACGAAAAATACCCAAAGGTGGCGTAGTGTTACGTAAGTATAACATGTAGCGGGAACTTCAATGCGAGATGCTCTTAATAGTTTCCACACTGAAACACTGTCTAGAAATCTGGCAGAAAACATCAAGAAATTCTGGTAGTATGTAAATCACTCCATTGGCAAGACGCAATCAAATCCTTCACTGCTCTATAACGATGGTGATATTATCGATGACGGCGCTACTAAAGCAGAGTTACTTAACACAGTTTCCCGAAATTTGTTCACAACATAGGACGAAGTAAAAATTCCAGAATTCAAATCAGAAACAACTACCAACATGAGTAGCTTAGGAGGAGACAAACATCGTGTAGCGAAGCTGCTTAAACACTTAGTAACAACAAGTCTTCCATTCCAGATTGTATACCAGTCAAGTTCTTCTCAGATATTGCTGATACAATAGCTTCATACTCGGCAACCATATACAATGACTTGTTCACAGAATGATCCGTACCCAGATACAGAACAACTACATAAGTCACACGAGTAGCCTAAAAAGCATATAGGAGTATTTCGCTGAATTGTAGACCCATATCACTAACAACAATATGCAGTAGGATTCTGGAACATATATTGCGTTCGAACATTACGAGTATTTCGAAGAAAACGCTTTACTGACAAACAACCAGCACGGACTCAGAAAATATCGTTGTTGTGAAACACATCTAATTCATTATTCTCACATTTCAAGAAGACTTTTGACACCGTACCTCAAAAGTGACTTCTAATCAAATTGAGTGATTATGGAGTATCGTCCCTTTTTGTGCGAGTGTATTTGTGAGTAAGGTCACAGTACGTAGTAACAGACTGGACGTCATCGAATAAAACAGAAGTAGTATCTGGCGTTCTCCAAGTAAGCGTTTTAGATCCTGTGCTGTTGCTGATCATCATTAACGACATAGGAGACAATCTGAGCAGCCTGCTTAGAATGTTTGCACACGATGCTTTAATTTACCGTATTGTAAAGTCATCAGACAATCAGAACCAACTACAAAAAGATTTACACAAAATAAGTGTAAGTGACTAGTACATTACGTTTGACCGCCGTCTTCTAGAGTATTGCTGTGCTATGTGAAAGCAGCAGGACATCGAAAGAAAAGAAAAAGGGCAGCTCGTTTTTTATTATAGAGGGGATGGAGTTTTACACGTATGATACACGTACTGGGGTGGCAGTCATTAATACAAAGAATTTTTCTCTGCGGGAGGACCTTCTCATGAAATTTCAAGTACGATCTTTCTCCTCAGAATGTTAAAATATTTTGTTAATTGTCGCCTACATAGGTAGAAATGATCATCACAGGAAAATAATAGAAATCAGAGCGCGTGCGGAAAGTTTTAAGCGTTAATATCTCCCGGCTGATGTTCGAGAGTGGATCTGTAGAGAATTAGTGTAAAGATTGTTCGATGAACAAGGCACTTATTTGTGAATTGACGAGAAATCATGTTATTGTAGATGTAGATCACGGTAAATGGTAAATAATGGGCTTAAAATATTATTGACAGATTTTTTTCAAGGTCTCACTCTAAGTCACATTCATTTCTGCAGTTCAGTGGTACGTTTAAGATGTGACAATGAAATACTATATAGGAAGGAAACATCAAAAATTTAATGTGACCATAATGATGAGAATTAAAAGGGAACTAACTCATTTTAGAACTCCTAAATCAACTTATTTCAGCCAAACATGCATTTTAAATCACTGAAAATCTTGGGGAATGTGAAATCAGTAAGTCTTCATATATAGTGCATTTTCATTCAGGAATGCCACATGGAATAATATTCAGTAGTAACTCAACTTTAAGACAGAATGTCTTCCTTGTTCAGAATGTGCTGTAAGACTAATATGTCATGCATATCCACAATTACCTTGTAGACATCTGTTTAAAGAGTTAGGCATTCTAATTACTGTTTAACAATATATTTGATCCCTCATCATGTTTCTCATAAATAATCCACGGTAGTTCTAAAGCTACAATGATTTACGTACTAACAATATTAGAAGTAAGAATTCGACATTCATTATTCCACATTAAGGTTGTATTTAGCACTTAAATGGGAGCAGATTGCTGCATCCTAAATGTTTGATCATTTACTCAGTAACATAAAATGTCCATCAGTCAGCAATGTTAAACTCGAAACTAACTGTAAATTGTTCTCCTTTATAGCTCGTAGTAGAATTTTAAGTTTTGTAATGTGTAAAAGGTGCTATGTACGCATTATATTTTCATATCTGCATTAAAAAAAGGTCACTTGCAAATAGAATGCGGCCATATTCACATATGAACATGTGTTGTGAATGTAAAATGGCTCATTCCACTTCATATAATTAATGGCACAAATGATCCATAAAACATGAAACTGACTGACTGACTAGTTAAAATGTCGGTAACATAAAAAATGAATCGTATACGGTGTCTGAGATGTTGTAATTACTGACAGAAACTAAAATGACTTATGGAGTTCTAGGACGGTTTTTGCAGAAGATATAATTAGTTTTGTTTGTAATGAAACCATTTCATAAACAGGTAAAGAGTGCACTTCAAAATCTCTGCATATAAACCAGAAAGTATGAACTATGTGGGAACAGACAAGTAATCCAGAACAATAAAGAGTTAACAGCAGGATGCCCTCACACATTTTTACGAATGGATAGGAGTTAGTGCAAGAGGCATAGCAGTATGCTTATGGTTCCTATATTATCATATGATCCCTGAATGAATAAATACATAAATAAGTAAGTATTTTGAGAAAATGTTAAATACTGAGTCTACTACCAATGACAACCAGAAAAAGTGACAGCTATTAAATACTACACAAAATAAAATTACCAATTACAGAGATTTTGGAAATTATTTTTAAGCTGCATCATCTTCCTCTTTAATAGTAGTTGTTGAAGTAAGTTATCATTCAAACGACAGTCTATGGTACTGTTTCAGCTAGTTGAGATATGATACAGAATGGTCGTCTTTTGGCGGCTGATAGGTTAGCTGCCTTCTCCTGTTCATCAGCAGACTGGGAAGATAGAAAGAATAAAAAACAATATACAGAAGAGTTGTAACACCTATTTACATGAAAATTCAACTGCACCAGAACCATTTACAATTATCTGAAACCGTGTTGTTAACTATTTTTCACTTACTGAATACTGAGAAACCAACCACAGAAACCTTCATAATATTTCAGAAGCGTGTTTAATAAAATGAAGTGTTTACTCTGTGAACCTCTTAGAAAATCATTTTAACCACAACGCACTGATGCCATTCATTGTTGACACAAGTTACAATTTATTTGTTTAATCAACTGTGAACATAGATTATCAGTTATATGCATTGTTTTTCCTTAGAAAATTAAACTAACATGGAATATGCCACACAAGACCGAATACTTTGAAACAAACAATTAATATCAAATTATGCTGTTTTCCTACAAAAAAGATTCAGTTAGTTTCAAAGTAAAATTCTTTCATCCTGTGTATCTTGAATTACATACGTAAGTCCACAACTGATCTCATCTGTGACAGAGACCAACATCCATTCAATTTTCAGCACTGTTCAGCAATTTCTTAATTTGTAGATGGTAGGACGAGTGGCCATAGCAAAGCAACCGTATATGTCGGGAAACACTTTCAGTGTCATGCCTTTTGTATCTAGTGGGTCGTATTACTACCTTGAATGGACAAGCAATGCAACATTTCCCCACACCCCATCAATGGTTGTATGATATCAATGTCCTCCCTAGCACTTTTGAGTGACTATGCTACGTAACTATTGTTTCTATAACACCTGATGTCATGATTATAGCACTAAAGAAAATTTTAAAACTATGTGGCACAGACAAATAGCAGACTGTAATCCAAGAACTGTATGTGTGCTCAATGGTATTTACTTACACTTCAGAATGGCTACAACACCGAAACTATGCAGTAGTGTATATTATAAGACACAGTATGATTTAATTCTAACAATAACACCTAGTGGAGCAAACTGATATCGTTTGAGAAATGTGTGTTTTTGATCTAGTCTTCCAGGAGTTTCTCTATTCTGAGATTCCGAAATGGCTGCAACGAACTAGCTGGGAAATTACGTTGTGACTTAGCACAGTATACCAATTCAAGTGTACTGGTTATACACAGAGTTTTTCTGATAAGAATCGGGTTATAATAGGCCTTTAAACAGTGTGTGACATACTTGCCCACTTACTGTTCTCTGGCAAGCTTTGTGCACCTTGAAAACTGGTGCTGTATCACTGAGAACCGGATGTGATGTAAAATTACTTCTGCTGCATGTCACTCACTGCTTTGTCCTCTTGACTTCTCAGTTACAAACAAAAGACCTTAACGCTGTTCACGTCACCGGATACCGATGTTTAGGTAAAGTAGATAGTACAAACAGTGCAGAAACGTATTAGAAGTGGGAATTCAATGTAAATACCAATTTGTTTGACGTGAGTATATATATGTATTGTAAAATGAGGTTATTATATTCCCGTTATTTCGCCTTTTACGATGAGGCAGCACATTACTTTTTCACAAGACAGTGAACTGCTTCGAACTATTTAATGGCGAAATCAGGTATGACTGCTAAGTCATTTTCAGTAGCTCACAGAATCTTGAGCGATGGGCGTGTCATAACATGCATTACGCCAACATTTGAAGAAGACTCCTACCAGGAGATTGACCAGTACTTGGTTTGTAGAACTTTCCCTTTGTATATTGGCTCAAAACGATCATAATATCATTTCACTCATTGCTTTCACTTTCTACTATTACTGGTTTTAACAGCACGCTTCTCCTTTTGAGTGTAATTCCGTCTGCGAACATCTCCATTCTCAATTACAAGCATTCATAAAGTTAGTAAAATTTAAAGTAAATTTACTTTAATGTGCCTAAAAAATTGAAGACCATATTAAATAGTATAGACAAGCAGTTCTGTGTAATCTTTCTTGGATATCTTTTACAGTGACCTTAAAATTAGTTTTCAAATTTATGAATCTACTTATTGAGATCGTCAAAACTTTCACCTATCAATATTACCTTTTCTAATTTTTTTTTCAAAATTATAATTGATGCTGTTAGCACTGACTGTAAGAGTTATCTCTACAAAAAAATTTAGGGACTATTTACGATGAACATGTTATATTCTAAATTCAGTTCCAAAAATGAGGCATAAGTGCAGCAAAAGTGAGACAACACCATCACTTCCTGGTCCTTGCCCTAAAACTCACCTGGGCTGTGAATTGTTCTTTCTGCTCTCTTCTGAGCTTCCTCAGCTTATATGATCGTCAATCTGAATGCATATCGTCTTTTTTTTCAAATTCTAGGTATCATTTGGCCTTTTTCTTTCTTCTTCAATCGCCTCTAACTCTACTCCATCATGTCCTTACTACTGGCAGTGGAGTGGTCTCTGTTGTGGGAGAGATCTCACTTACAGAATTGTGAAATAGCTTGTGTCGAAGTTGGTACTACCTTTCTTTTGCTTACAAGTACATCCTTTGGGCATTTTGATTATATTATACTATCTACACACCCATTTTCATTTTGCCCTTTCCAATAGTGCAGCAGAACTGAATCAGATGGAAGCCTCTGGTACACCGATATCAATCTAACAACAACAGATGGTCTCAGAGCAGTTTGTACAGTAGTCTCATGTGATTCTGTTTGTTCTCCTTTGCCGAGGGTATGATTAAAGAAACACCAAGAATTCGCATTTGTTGGACACTTCATGTGTTGCGGATCCTCGGCAGTGCTCATGCAGTGGTACAATGTTGCATAGGTTACACTTATCATGGCTGCAGTATCTGGAGCGTTATCAACAATGGCTCGTCAGTGGTAGTGAGTCTGCTACACAGTTCTTTCTTCTTTCAAACTTCCATGTGCTTTAGCACCCAGAGTCACGTTTGGTGCCAGACTGTCCTTCACCACATTTCTCAATAATGTCTCAAGTTTTATCGCAATATGATTCACACAGTCTTCCTTCACAATTTCTGTGTTTCCATTGACATTGAGATAAACTAATTACATTTTCTTCCACATTTCTCTTTCGAATTTCAAAAATTCCTTTCGTATGGTAGCAATGCAAATACGAAATAACACATATAAGCAAAAAAAGTTTTTACAAAAAACACACTTTTGAAGCTGAAGAAGTTGGCCCAAGATTTATTGTGTTGTTTCAATCTTTCTTAGTTAATACCCATCATATAAATCCCCAACGCCAGTTCCCATTCATCTCACATGAAAGTTTTGGAGAAAACGTTGTTTCCATAGATGTGTTGTCTTGCGATCCTTTTCTTGTTTGCTTTGGTGGAAAATATTTCTGTCCCATTGAATGGAAGTTGATGATTAATCTGATTTGTGTTAACACTGTGATGTGTTACTACTTGATACAACTCATGATTTAGGCACCATAACAGGCTCGAAGCACACTGACTAAAGATTAGCTTCTGTCGTCAACCTGATCCATTACTTCTTCATAGTCTGACATGTGGAACAAGAGTACTGCCTCTACTCGTTGAAGAGTTTGTCAGCGCAAATGGTCTTTAGTGAAAAGTTTATGGTACACTTTTAGACTGACAGCTGTTTCAGATTTTTTCCTCAACAATTTTTCCTGCCTCTAGGAATAGGTACTCTTCAGAAGCATTTTACAGTGCCCACAAGGCTCTTGTATTCACCTCCTCCACGTAGACTGGAAATTGTAACATTTGGGTATACCATGGAAAATAGGGAATCACCAACCAATCCTGCCTCTACAGGAACGATGTATTATCTCGGTAACAGGTGTTTTCAGGTGGAAGCAACTTAGGCACAAAGAAATAGTGAAATCATTTAGCATAGTGTTGTTATGTCGTTCAAATCTGCTGGCCAACTGCAGAAGATAACCAGACTTACATTCAACCGATCTATAGATTTCCTGTTCATGGTCATCCATTGATATGTGTACTGGACTACTATCCACGCCAATAAACCTTCAATTTGTTCTATAAACATTTGGTAATGAGAAATTTTATTCTGGAATATTAGCAATAGTTGATATCAACATTTCCTTTGAAGATGTTCTTGTTATTTGCATCAAGACTTACTTGACATAGACGTTACACTGAAGCTATAATGTTACAAATAGTAACATAGAAATAAATACCAAAATAAGCCGTACATAATTATGTAGTGGTTTATATGATGGACCAGCATTGAAGAGAGCGTGGTTTCAAATTGTTGGCCAGCTTCGGCATTTACATTTCGGATGGTTTTCCTGAACAGTTTAATACAGGTACGCCACGAATTCGTTTTCCTATCCCTTGCCTGTCCGAGCCTGTAAGTTTTAGTAAATGTTTTAATTAGTTGAAGGAGTTATCAGCTCATTCAACTGTGCTATAGACTCCACTGTATCCAGAGATTTTTTAACTGTTTGCTTTGCCAATGGAATGAATATATCGCCTATAAAAATTGATTGTATGTTGAATAGCTATTTTACGTTTGTATTAGTAGTGTAGCATTTCAGAAGCATTTCATTCTCTTTCATTGGCCTTGATGGGTGTTATACTCCTACATAAACAGATTTGCCAATCATATTTTCGTTTTCTGGATCCACCATATACTTTCCATATGTTGTATTGTAGAGGCAGTTTATCAAATACACTCATTCTAAGAAACAGAGAGAACACCTTGAACGACTATAGAAAGGACGTTCATATTCACAGGATATTTACATTAGTATACTTTACTATGTTCTACAGAAATAATTAGCATTTGCACCGAGGGAAATGAAATGCTAATCATTTCTGCATAACTTACTAATGTAAATTTCTTATTAATATGAAAGTCGTATCTCTATTCGTTAAAGGTGTACAGTTTTTTCTGAACATACAAGTACTGTACAAACAATGTGGAAAATAGAGTTTTGATAGTGGTAATTGGTGATTCACAGCATTTACTGCTAATTAACTCACATAACTAAGCGTGTTCTGACTGATTTGTGATTGAAATCATCATTATTCATCAGTTTACATATGAGGTGAACTGTAAGTAGGGGGCACAAAATTTACTTTGAACCCTTTACAGAAAATACAGGGAAAATAATACCGAAGCTTTGCCACTAATACGGACAAATGGATCAACAGAAGGAGTACAGCGAGTGTATTGTACGCCTGTGACATGCAGAGCAGCCACAAAGTAAGGGAAACTTATATTTTGCTCTATCCACTGAGGAGTAGTCATTCGCAGAGCTTCATTTACTGGAATAATCACTAAAAGTCTGAAATCGTGTTATTTCTACCCACTAACGTTTACAAGGGTTCAAAAAAAATGTGCCGGTCTTTATTGTATTCCACTCTCATTAGGTTTAAACTCTCTGTAAGCAGAAAATTGTATTGTTACAGGGTGCCTAACTGCAATTTGCTACATCATAACATACATATGTATTATACCTGTTTGTTTTCATAAATGTGATTCATGAGGTAAATATGCGATTGAAATTATAGTCAGAAAAACGCTATAAGTAAAAGTAAGAGAAAGTTACTTCTGGACGCCGAAAATTGGTAGAGTAAAATGAGAAAGAAAGGCAAGAAACATCAATTAAGAATCAAAGAATCTGCACTGCTCTCAAAGCTTCCTGTCCTTACACTCGACATTGTACTATTAACATGGCTGTCACAATTATGGTATTATGCCGTTCACAGTATAAGTGTAGCTGATTCTATTTGTTTCCAAAATATTTACTTCGGATATCAAGACAGTGCTCTCAGCCGATTTCTATAATATTTATGTACTTAAATATAGAATAAAAGACGAATAACTGTATAAATTGTATTTGTGATGTTAACTATCTGGATGTACTAATGTCTTCTATCACGTTTTTCAAGGAGAAAAAATGTGAATGACATCTCCTTGACGTGAGAGGTAGTCTCGTGGATATAATTTTTGGAAGAGAATTAAATACATAATTTGATGAACAGGTAAAAATGACTCACGATGGAAGAAATTTTGTGTTTAACTGAAACACTCTCAGACTAAACTTTGGTATCGGTGGAACGGAGACCGTTGGCTACCTGATGAAATCTATAGGAAAATATACTACTACAGATGCTAGAGATATGCAGAAAGAAAACAAATATCATTTTTAGTTAATCAGTATGAAAACTGAGTTACAGTGTTCTTTTTAATTCTGAACACTTCTGTATTTGGCAGTTATAGATATTTTAATGTCCTCTTTGTCTGTGTTATTGGTTTCAATTTTATCAAAGCTTTATGGATAAGATTTGAATATTAGAAAGGAAGAAGTTCAGTAAATCACAGTTCCAAAATACTTAAGCAAATAATTTACAGAGGAATGAATGGATGGTTTAGAATCCGAATCCATGGAGGATGAATTGGATTTCAGAGAAACATATGAACATGTGAAACAGTACTGCCATTACAACTTATCTTAGATGATACACTGGAAAATGGAGAAGCTACATTTATAGCGTCTGTAGACTGAAAAAATCATTTGTCCATGTTGACTGGGACTCATTCCCTGAAACCTTTAAGATAGTTGGTGTAACAACCTGCTACTGACGTGATGTGCGAAATTGTCAATTAAAGGTCAATTTTTTATTTAAGCTTCAAAACATACCAATCTGTAGATTGCCATTTCAATTAAGTGGCAAGGAACTACACTCAAGCACCAAAAAAATTGTGTAGTCACGTGTATTTAAACAAAGAGACATGTGAACCGGCAGAAGACTGCGCTGCGGCCGGCAACGCCTATATATGACAACAAGTGTCTGGTACAGTTGTTAGATCGTGTACTGTTGCTACAATGATTGGTTATCAAGATTAAGTGTGTTTGAATGTGGTGCACGAGCGTACCTTTAATATCAGGCATCTTGTACAACATCAAATCTCCGACATCGCTGCTGCCCGAAATAGATTCTGGAAGAATGAGACCAACGACGACAGAAGAGAATAGTTGACTTGGCAGTAGCGCAACCCTACCGCAAATTGCTGCAGATTTCGATGCTGGGTCATCAGCAAGTGTCAGAGTGCTAACCATGCAACGAAACATCATCGATATGGCCTTTCGGAGCAGAAAGCCCCCTCGTGTACCTTTGATAACTGCGCGACACAAAGTTTTACGTCTCGCCTAGGCCCGTGGTCTAGGTTCTAGAGTCCGTGGTCTAGGGGTAGCGTCTTTGATTCATAATCAAAACGTCTTCGGTCCTGGGTTCGATCCCCGCCACTGCCTAAATTTTGATAAATAATCAGCATTGGCGGCCGAAGACTTCCGGCTTAAGAAGTCAGCCTCATTCTGCCAACGGCCTTGTCAAAGAGGGCGGAGGAGCGGATAGGGGTTCAGGGCACTCTCTTGTCCTAGAGGTGGGAAATTGCCCGTAAAGGCGGAAGAATCAGCAATGATCAACGACATGAGGATGCAGAAGGCAATGGAAACCACTGCATTAAGGACACGTAACGTGTATCCGCAGGACATGTGGCCTGTAATTGAAGAAATGTCATGATGATCTCTCCATTGGCAAAAGATTGCGGAATAGTGCCCCATTCGTATCTCCGGGAGGGGACGGCCCAGGGGGAGGTTACCATGAGAAGAAGGTTGAATAATCAACGAAAGGATAACGTTCTACTAGTCGGGGCGTGGAATGTCAGAAGCTTAAACGTGGTAGGAAAACTAGAAAATCTGAAAAGGGAAATGCAAAGGCTCAATCTAGATATAGTAGGGGTCAGTGAAGTGAAGTGGAAGGAAGACAAGGATTTCTGGTCAGATGAGTATCGGGTAATATCAACAGCAGCAGAAAATGGTATAACAGGTGTAGGATTCGTTATGAATAGGAAGGTAGGGCAGAGGGTGTGTTACTGTGAACAGTTCAGTGACCGGGTTGTTCTAATCAGAATCGACAGCAGACCAACACCGACAACGATAGTTCAGGTATACATGAAGACGTCGCTAGCTGAAGATGAACAGATAGAGAAAGTGTGTGAGGATATTGAAAGGGTAATGCGGTATGTAAAGGGGACGAAAATGTAATAGTCATGGGCGACTGGAATGCAGTTCTAGGGGAAGGAGTAGAAGAAAATGTTACAGGAGAATATGAGCTTGGGACAAGGAATGAAAGAGGAGAAAGGCTAATTGAGTTCTGTAACAAGTTTCAGCTAGTAATAGCGAATACCCTGTTCACCAATCACAAGAGGAGGAGGTATACTTGGAAAAAGGCCGGGAGATATGGGAAGATTTCAATTAGATTACATCATGGTCAGACAGAGATTCCGAAATCAGATACTGGATTGTATGGCGTACCCAGGAGCAGATATAGACTCAGATCACAATATAGTAGTGATGAAGAGTAGGCTGAAGCTCTAGACATTAGTCAGGAAGAATCAATACGCAAAGAAGTGGGATACGGAAGTACTAAGGAATGACGAAATACATTTGAAGTTCTCTAACGCTATAGATACAGCAATAAGGAATAGCGCAGTAGGCAGTACAGTTAAAGAGAAATGGACATCTCTAAAAAGGTCCATCACAGAAGTTGGGAAGGAAAACATAGGTACAAAGAAGTTAGCTGCGAAGAAACCATGGGTAACAGAAGAAATACTTCAGTTGATTGATGAAAGGAGGAGGTACAAACATGTTCCGGGAAAGTCAGGAATACAGAAATACAAGTCGCTGAGGAATGAAATAAATAGGAAGTGCAGGGAAGCTAAGTCGAAATGGCTGCAGGGAAAATGTGAAGACATCGAAAAGGCCATGATTGTCGGAAGGACAGACTCAGCATACAGGAAAGTCAAAACAACCTTTGGTGACATTAAAAGCAACGGTGGTAACATTAAGAGTGCAACGGGAATTCCCCTATTGAATGCAGAGGAGAGAGCACATAGGTGGAAAGAATACATTGAAAGCCTCTATGAGGGTGAAGATTTGTCTGATGTGATAGAAGCAGAAACAGGAGCCGATTTGGAAGAGATAGGGGACCCAGTATTAGAATCGGAATTTAAAAGATCTTTGGAGGACTTACGGTCAAATAAGGCAGAAGGGATAGATAACATTCCATCAGAATTTCCAAAATCATCGGGGAAGTGGCAACAAAACGACTATTCACGTTGGTGTGTAGAATATATGAGTCTGGCGATATACCATCTGACTTTCGGAAAAGCATCATCCACACAATTCCGAAGACGGCAAGAGCTGACAAGTGCGAGAATTATCCCACAATCAGCTTAACAGCTCATGCATCGAAGCTGCTTACAAGAATAATATACAGAAGAATGAAAAAGAAAATTGAGAATGCGCTAGGTGACGATCAGTATGGCTTTAGGAAAAGTAAAGGGACGAGAGAGGCAATTCTGACGTTACGGCTAATAATGGAAGCAAGGCTAAAGAAAAATCAAGACACTTTCATAGGATTTGTCGACCTGGAAAAAGCGTTCGACAATATAAAATGGTGCAAGCTGTTCGAGATTCCGAAAAAAGTAGGGGTAAGCTATAGGGAGAGACGGGTCATATACAATATGTACAACAACCAAGAGGGAATAATAAGAGTGGACGATCAAGAACGATGTGCTCGTATTAAGAAGGGTGTGAGACAAGGCTGTAGCCTTTCGCCTTTACTCTTCAGTCTGTACATCGAGGAAGCAATGATGGAAAAAAAGAAAGGTTCAGGAGTGGAATTAAAATACACGGTGAAAGGATATCAATGATACGATTCGCTGATGACATTGCTATCCTGAGTGAAAGTGAAGAAGAATTAAATGATCTGCTGAACGGAATGAACAGTCTAATGAGTACACAGTATGTTTTGAGAGTAAATCGGCGAAAGACGAAGGTAATGAGAAGTATTAGAAATGAGAACAGCGAGAAACTTAACATCAGGATTGATGGTCACGAAGTCAATGAAGTTAAGGAATTCTCCTACCTCGGCATTAAAATAACCAATGACGGCCGGAGCAAGGAGGACATCAAAAGCAGACTCGCTATGGTGAAAAAGGCATTTCTGGCCAAGAGAAGTCTACTAATATCAAATACCGGCCTTAATTTGAGGAAGAAATTTCTGAGGATGTACGTCTGGAGTACAGCATTGTATGGTAGTGAAACATGGACTGTGGGATAACCGGAACAGAAGAGAATCGAAGCATTTGAGATGTGGTGCTATAGACGAATGTTGAAAATTAGGTGGACTGACAAGGTATGGAATGAGAAGGTTCTATGCAGAATCGGAGAGGGAAGGAATATGTGGAAAACACTGATAAGGAGAAGGGACAGGATGATAGGACATCTGCTAAGACATGAGCGAATGACTTCCATGGGAGTGGAGGGAGCTGTAGAGCGCAAAAACTGTAGAGGAAGACAGAGATTGGAATACGACAAGCAAATAATTGAGGACGTAGGTTGCAAGTGCTACTCTGAGATGAAGAGGTTATCACAGGAAAGGAATTCGTGGCGGGCCGCATCAAACCAGTCAGTAGACTGATGACCAAAATAAATAGGCCCGTTAACACTGACATTGAACTGTTAATCGCAGGAAACCTGTTGCCTGGCAGGACGAGTCTTGGTTCTCGTTTCAAACTGCTTCGAGTGGACATAGGTGTAAGGGTTTGGAGACAACCACATGAATCCATGGACCCTTCATGTCAGCAGGGGTTTGTTCAAGTTGGTGGCGGCTCTGTAATGCTGTGGGGCGTGTGCTGGTTGAGTGATATATAACCCCTGGTACACCTAGATACGACCGTGACAGGTGGCACTTACGTAAGCCTGCTCTTTGATCACATATTTCCATTCATGTCCATTGCGCATTACGACGGACTTGGGCAATTACAGCAGCACAATGCGACACCACACACGTCCAGAATTGCTATAGACTAGCTCCAGTCACACTACTGTGTGTTTAAACACTTCCACGGGCCACCAAACTGCCCAGACATGAACATTATTGATCTCCACCTCCTCGTACACATACGGATTTAAGGACAGCCCTGCGGGATTAATCGTGTCATTTGCCTCCAGTGCTACTTCAGACATTAGTCGAGAACATGCCACGTCGTGTTACGACACTCCTGATAGCTCACTGGGGTTCTAGACGATATTAGGTGGGTAGAAAAGATACCTTGGCTCTTCAGTATATAGTGATGAACAACATAAATATCAATGATAATATATACAAGGTTCTGGGGAAGGCGTACCAAACACTGTGTTTCATTGCAGACTATTAAGAAGATTAACGGATTTAAAAAAGAGACTGCCAACACTTCCAATGTCTGTCTTCTATTAGAGTATTGGTGTGCAGCATGGGATCCTTACGAGACAGCACTGACAGAGGCCACAAAAATGTTCAAAAAAGGGAACCAATTTTTTATTATTGTGTAATAAGGGAGAGATTGTCACGAATATGATACACGAACTGGGATGGCAAACTTTAAAACGTAGGCGTTTATCAGTACTGCGAGATCTGTTCATGAAATTTGAATCACAGGCTTTCTCCTCCCAAAGCAAAACTGTTTTGTTGATGCCAATCTACGTATAGAGAAATAATCATCGTAGTAAAATAAAAGAAATCAGAGCCCCCAAGGAATAATTCGACTGCTCGGAGTTTCTGCTTGCTATGTGAGAGTGAAACGATACAAAAATAGTCTGATGATGGTTTGTTGAAACTTCTGCTAAGTACATAAGTGTATACCGCAGAGTAGTCATGTAGATACAAAAAATTAGTTAAGGCAGCAGTTTACATACATTTCTGTAATTATTAGTTGGCCGCTTACTTCGTTATTGGCGTCATTGTTGAAACGTACTCTATTACAGCTAAAATAACATTGTTATGGATGCATATAAGATATTGGGTAAGCACTCAAATTAAAAAATGTATACTGATTTTTGGGTAATATTCACTCTACATCCTAACATTGGAAAAAATAATTTAATTCCGACAAAAACATGTGTACTGTTTGCTGTTGTAAGATTTCACTTAACTGATTCGAAAAAACTTCGATACTAACTTGCTTGGGCTCTGTCAGCCAATTACTAAGTAAACTTTTGCAACTATGTAAAAGTAAATATATACAATTCTGTTCTTAAAAATCTGTTGACACGCATTAAGTTAACCAAATTTTGCCGTACATATGACTGTAATATGAAACGTATATTTGAAAAAGTCAACTTAGACAAGTTCTGGTTTCTATAATGACTGTTGTGACAGATAGTCACATTGGGGTGTAGGTAGTGGCATGGGAATCAGGGAAGTAAATGGGTCCCTTCCGTGGTGTTGTAGATCATTATCTAGGAATAGGAAAATAGCGGAAAAGGGAGGTAAGATTAGAGACCTTCAGGTTGAACTGCCTAGTGCTAGGGAGGAACTAATGATTTTAACGGGGGAGAAGGGTGAAGACAGATGGGAAGTGGTAGCAAGGAACAGGGGCCTCAGAAAGAGAACAGTATCGGACAGTGTCATCATTCACACAAACAACAGGTTTGCCTTACTACCTCAGTCAACTAAGGAAGAGGCTCAAGTAGATGTAAGCGTAGTCAGCACTCAACAGACTTTCATTAGGGGACCAACTGTTGCAAGAAAGAGAGTAGGAGGAAAGTTCTGTGGTTAGGTAGTAGTCATGGAAGAGATGTGGGCCAGATCGTACAGGAAGTGTTAGGTGACAGGTAGCAGGTCACATGTATTTTCAAGCCCAGTGCATGGCTTAGCCAAGTTATAGAGGATGTAGTACCATTGTGCAAGGGTCTTACAAAGCAGGGTCATGTTGTGGTAGTGGGTGGAGCGGGAAACCGTACTGAAAGGGATCAGGGCTACAATACTGAGTGTGACCTGGAAAAAATAGCATCTGCATCGAACCATACAAATGTTGGATTGGTTACTGCTTTCATGAAGTATGATTGGCCGCAATTGAACAGCTCTGTCAAGAGGGTCAATATGGAGCTACATCAGCCGCTTCAGGCAGCTACTTTCTCAGTCATAGGTTTGGTTCCTGTTGATGGTATTGGTTAGGGGCGACCTCACAAGACATGGCCTGAATCTCAGTAGGAAAGGGAAGGGTAAAGTGGCTGGGATAATAGCAAAATATTTAAGGTGGCACTGAAACTCATGTGAGTACTTTTTTAGGCTAAAATCAGTCCGCGAGACTGTAACCGCGTAATATAACAGCCTCTTTTCCAGAGGTCAGCATGTCATCACAGAGCTAGGGAATAGGTATGTGTTGTGCCTTCCTCTTACAAGGCCAATAGTGGCTAGAACTAGTAAACCGCTATTTAAAGGACAAGATTAGTTGCGATTTCCACGTGCAACGACTTTCCTGGGCTGAAAACCGTTAATTTACAATCTTCTGTTACACCTCAAGCGTTAATAACTCATATTATTCGATGGAAATGACAGGAAAAATCAAGTGAACTCTGAGGCTTAATTCCATGCACACCAGGAAGTAACTCGTCGAACACAGTGTTGTCAATCATACCTTGCCTTGTTGCGAAATCTTAGTTACAGTACCAGCAGGAGGAAGACGAACCGATGTGATCCTACAGCGGGCTGGGATGTGACAATAGCTGGCGACTCAAAGACTCGGCTGCTACGGCCTGGAATACGTAATGCGTCTGATTCGCATTTCTGTAACTAGGCTTAGGGACTGGTTGGTAGTTACTAATACTACTCAGAACTGACTGCTAACTAAGCATCATAAAGCAGTAACTCTCATAGTTGTTTTTATATTTCTTTCGTAACTCTGCTCAAAACTAAGAAACTCATTCACGAACGTTTTCGTGCCTCGCCGATAGTCGAGCACAACAAGCAACTAAGAGTAAAAAGAGAATGTGTGTGTGTGTGTGTGTGTGTGTGTGTGTGTGTGTGCGAGAGAGAGAGAGAGAGAGAGAAATAAAAAAGAATGTGAGAGAGGGTAAAAAATTGTTGTAAAGAAATTGTATACTGGTATGTAAAGAAATCTTTCATTAAAATGACACGTTCCACATCATTACGAAATGTCGTATTCGTGATCTATGGATTAAGTACTAATCTAATCTAATCTAATCATATCATATTGCACAATAGCCATGAAGGGTCATGAATTACTGAAATTTTTGCCAATATCTGTAACCAAATCTAAACTTGAAAATAAAAGACGACAGTTTTTGTAATAAGCAGTGACTCCTATCAAGACCCTTTCATGCCTGTTAACTAACCACGAAAGATGTCTGATATATCTCAGTTCAGAAGTAACAAAGTGTGTATGCATTTAAAGATGAAGTGCATGATGTGAAGTTCTGTGACGGAGATACGAACCCAGCACGTAATCGGATTGTTAACTAAGTAAAATAATGTGTTACGTATCGGTTTTTCTTACCAGCTGCTAGGTGTTGGAATCTAAAATAAGGAAACAAATTTTTGTGCCTGAGCGACAATCGAATCGCACTCCTATCGCTCTTCTTTATCGTCCACGAATACAGCTTAAGTATCAATTGCTTACTCACCAACAGTAAGATGTGTGCGTGTTGGATCAGAAATTGCTGGCAACACATGAACAGACATTAAAAATGCATGTTAATTTTCACTAGCATGCCGGTGTGCACGTGACAGGGCTTGAAATGAAATTATGAATATTTTTGTACTGGATCAGGATTCGGACCCACATAGCTACCTTTGGAGTAGACCTGGAGAAGATTGAAGTCTTGGGAGAAGGAACGAAATGATTGAACTGTACTGTTCCGAGAGATTCAGATCCTCGAAAGAGGAGATACGAAATCCAGCACCAAATTTTTCAACGTCTCTAGTTCAATCAAGCACAAGTAAAATAAGAGCCCTGTTCCTTTAAATGGCTATCGGTTTGTCAGATAAAATAAAATGTTCAAATGTAAGTAAGTTTACTGGCGACATTATTTTTGTTTACCACGACCTCCACCTATGTCATTTCCCAACGTACACCGGTTCTGCCCAGTTGGGAATGAAGGAAAGTGATGTTTAATGCGGATTCTGGATTATAACATCTTCATCTTGAGGTTACCAGAGGTAAAGTAAATCTGTTCATGCCTCTTAAAAGTAAATGCCTGAACCCACCTATTGCACTTGTGATAGTTCGTTCCACCATATGGTTGTGGCCACATTTCCCAGCCCCAGGAGTGTGCTGTAACGGATGATGTGCTTAGTTTACAAAATTAGTCACGGTGGAAAAAATGCGAGTCTGTTAAATGGTTAAGTAGAAGCTAGCTTCTGACGTGGAAATTATGCTATTCTCATGTGAGCAGGATGTAAAGACTCTTCTAGGCATCATAGCCTCGATGTGAAGTTATTTTGAAATTTTCACTAATTCAGCAAATTTCTTAGTTCGAGAAAATCCACTGTGAAGTGTGAAGTTACCGGATAATTCGATTATTAACGTCATTATTACTATCATTTTCTTCATACCGCTGCTGGAACATATGAGTTTGAAGATCATTTAAGGCCTTTTGGTCATTATAGTAGTAGTTGCCAAAGATCAGGTTCTTTCCCTGTCTACGGAATCCTTATCATGTTAATATCAAACATCAGCAATTACACGTAGATCACATTAAAACTAAGGTAACTGATGAAGACGTTACTTGATAATAAAACGGGCTGACCTTCTTTATTTACTTGGGCCTAGAAATAGCTGTCGAATACTGCCAAACCAAGAGCCAAATTATTTTACTGCATTCCGATATACGTCGCTGTCAGTTCCTCAATATAATTTGGTCGACGTGACCTGTGTCAGGTTGTGTATGACAGTGAATTTTTTAGAGAGTCAATTGTTTTCCTTTGCAATAAACAGAAAGATTTTCATTCTAAGCTATCCAAGTTCAAAGTTTTCGCAATATTAGTTCAAATTTAATATTCGCTTCTATAATGTAGGAAAGTATTTCACACCCGTATCCGACTCATTGTCCTTACACTTAGTCGCTGACCATAAATTCTAGCTCAGAGTGACACCAGTTTAAGTGACCTAATGTAGCGAAGACTGTTTGCCAGTGCTCTTTCTCCCCGGAAAATATGCAGTTCACTCATTGGGCTCCATAAGTACACTGTAACAGTAATTTCTGTGTGTATGCAATGCATACGGATTGTAGAATTTAGTGGTGCTCTCTCCCACTTCTGTATACAATATTCCTGACCTAAACGGGCCCTTTATCATTACAGGCCCTGGGGGGTGCAACAGTAATGTACTTATACTGACAATCTCACTGTTCGTTTAACCTGATTTTGTAATCATTTAAGTAAGAAAACATGACCTTCCAGTGGGAGGCATTTCGTCCCCCTTTTCCTTCTGTGAAATTTGTCAGTAAGCATTTTGCCTTCCAACAAAACAAATGCGGCAGAGTACGGCTGGTAAACGATTCACAAACCACGATTTAGTGCCGTTAAGACAATTTCTTTAAACACTGGCGTAGCTGAAGGAATTTAGATTCTTCTTAAATCGTCTTATGCAGCAAGGTTTACAGATATCTCAAATAAGAAAAGATCTTTATTCAGGTACGAAGGTTGTAAAACAAACTTCCCATAATTTGTCTCAGGTTGATCTTTTCGTTTGATAGCACTGCGTAAGAATTTTGTCGAAAAGGTATCACAAGTAGTGTTCCTGTAACTGTGGGAATCATTGGTTGAAAACGAGTTTAACACCAATGGGTACACTACTGCTAAATATTCAAAACCATTTTCAACCTAAGTCTGCGTTCATCCACAAACTGAGGCGTATTTGTAATACTGAAGCTAGACTGTGTATCCTTGTCTTCCTTGAGGGGGCATTGGAAGGCGTTTAAGCACACGTATACGAGGGTAATCCCAAAGGTAAGGTCTCCTAAGGGACACAAAAGTGCCAACGCAGGCACAAACGAGAGATCCTAAATTTAATACCAAGCAGAAATCATAGTGTGGGCGGCACAGTGGCCAGGTGATAAAAAGCAAGACAGCGGATACGAAGATCTAAGGTTTGATCCCTCGTCAGTCCCACGATTTTTATGTGCCATTTTACATTTATTTCCCCTCGGGCAGTGTTTGTTGGTGTGAAAAATGCCGAGTTGCACTGTGGTCCGAAAGGCACGTTCAACTGTACGTTCCCCTATTAACTGGCAAGGTAAGTCAACTCAAAGGTCGGAGGAAAGCAACGGAATACCACCTCCACCAAGGCCGTGCCCATTAAAGCACTGTGGTGCTCAAACCACTCTTCCAACTGATGACTGCTTTACTTTCTATAGGTTCCCAAATTAATGATCTTCGGGTTATTAACATTTTTGTGTTTTCATTCTGTAGCTTTGATAACAGTAAACGTAAGTAAACGGCCGATCACTGTCACCGTTCGAGTTGTCAAGGTGGTAGACGACGATGCTATCGACCCCAGTTACAATCTTGGTCATGGCTATGTTTCAGTCGAACACCTTTATGTGCCTTTCTGTGTATTTCAAGATATACTTTTATACACTTGGTACACATCCAAATTCATAACTGATAGAGCTATTTTTAGCAGCATGAATCAGGTATGTTTTCCGTGCAATATATCGGACAACACGTCAGTGGAGCGAGATTTAGTTTGTGTTGCGCATGGTGCAAGAAATATTTGGGTTTTGCTTGCTTTTGTGATAGGTTTCACCCCACTGAATGCAAGCAAGCTCACGAATAGACTGTTAATAACTGGAATTACGCAATAATACACTTAAAAGTTTTAATTTTGTCTTATGTATCCCGATGAAAATAACTGTAAACAGGATATATGGCTACTAGCTTATTATTCGCACTTCTCGATGCTTTTCTCAAAAATAAAAATAAAAATGAAAAGAGACAGACAGAAAAAAGAAATGTATTTCAAATATCAGCACAGTGACGCCATGCTCGTCTCATGATGTACAGCAAGGGTAGTTGATAGGTAATATCTCGTTGTACTAGCGATATGTATGGCTACAGGGTTCTTTCTTTTCTCTGTGCAAACAACCAGAACAGAATTCAGTAACAAAGTAGTAAGAACACCTACGCAGTGCGCCAATCAAACACTCAGCCATTCTTGGTTATTTTGTTAATCGACTGGCCGAGCCGATCTAGGCGCCACAGTCCGTGGCCGCGCGACCGCTGCGGTTACAGGTTCAAATCCTGCCTGGGGCATGGATGTGTGTGTTGTCCTTCGGTTAGTTAGGTTTAAGTAGTTCTAAGTTCTAGGGGACTGATGACATCTGCAGTTAAGTCCCATAGTGCTCAGAGCCATTTTTTGTTAATCGTTTGTAACACAGTAAATATCCTTGATTATTGATTTGTTATTACCACCATTGTTGTAGTTATTCGTCACCTCACAACAGCTTTCCTATCACTCATTGCCGCCGATGCACGTAACGAATGGATCAAGATGAACGGAATGTGGGATGTTTCGTCACGGAGAATATACACATTAATCTCGGCATCTTGTGTTCAGGGTAATATGAAAATCTCAATAATAGAAGACGACAACGGGATTCCAGTGATGCAGAAAATAACACCCAACTGTTTCTGTCGACTTAACACCATGACGACAGACAAATTGGCGTCTCACTGTATTTTCATTATAATTCGTTAGCCTTCTTGCGACCTCGTTTTAATACCTCGTGGGAACAGGCATAATATTTTGCTTTTTGAACACCGAACAATAACACATAAAGATGATGGTATAGAAGACTAGACAAGAGGAAAACATCACGAAAGCAATGAATACGCTGGTTAGTTTACATTATTTGTAAAGATCTGCACAGTGCCCGCATCTGCACTTTAGTTTCTGTCTTAATGGGCATAATTCTTGATTTCTCCTCTTCTGAATTTTGAAATGAATTGATTATTACGTGGTACAGAAAAATTAGTTAACTGTGCTTCTTACAGCTTCCATTCGCACCAACACTTCTCTACATTCCCATGCAATTCATGAAATTCTACTTGTACGATCACAAGACTGCACATAGATGCAATCGATGTCGAGACGCAGAGAGTTTGTTATCATACTTTTCGTGACAGTTGGGCAAAGTTGATTTCCAAAGAATTTATATTGTACTGAAATAATCTTTTGTCATAAAGTAATAAGGTAAGTGACTTATTCGTATATATTTTGTGGGAAACTGTAATCGTGATGGAAGACCACACACCTGAATGTTTGACGCAACTGGTGGGATAAAACGTTGCATATTAACCAAGCGCCGCGCCTTCTCTCCATTCCCTCCTATGACACGACTATGGGATTATCCTTGCATACCACTACAGAGCTGTTCCTAGCACAGCTGAGAATTGGCAATATCGTCACAAACTTTTGGCAACACTGTGACAGTGCAGTCACTTCTGTGTATGGCACTCAATTGACCCGCTAAATTCACTTGATATTCCCTTTCCATTTGAATGACTCGTGAAACGTAATCCTCATGTAAACTAAGACACTGAGACAGAAAATTCAATTTTTTTGCTAAAGAAATGCTATTCTTCACTTAAGTAACAACTTTTATTATCTTCCACGATGAGTTATGAGGCTGAGCGACCAATACTATGACGAAAGTGACATGCCAGAAACAGCGTGACCGTAGCCCCGTGGTACCGCACATGTCTCATGTTGCAACGGTTCAAGGAGCGGTCCGTTCTAGCCGTAATAGGTGCCAGCAGATGCGAACTTATTTTTGTGGTTTATTTTATGGAGCTACGAATATCCAGAAAAAATTCTGTAACGAAATCAGAAGGAAACCTTCACACTTCAAAACCTCTTGGCAGCTCGACTCAGTAAGTTGTGTTAATCGTCATAAATCTAGGCTTTCTGACTGCCAAGCTGCTTCACAATACAAGCGTCTCTGAAGATACTGGAATCGACCGCCAACGATACGAAATTCAGTATTGTTCTTCACTTAAGAGTCACATGCCAGGGTGATAAGTATGAAGGGAATGAACTGATAAGCAAATCGCAAAAAAATACCTTCCGCTCATAGTTCAATGGTAAAAAACTTACAATGCTGCACAACAGGTAACCCCTCTTTCCGCTGCTGACAAGCAAACTTCGGGTTTCCAGGAATACATAAATTTATTTACGAATTGCCACATTTACATACCTGTTGAGTATGACACAGCATACCAATTAAACACAGACCCAATAGAAATATAAGAGAGTAGTATTTTACTAATTCGTGCCGATAGAGGTACGCTTGTGTACAGATACTCAATATAGTTAAAGCAGACTTTCGTTGTAAGGTTATCATGGGTAGTTTTATTTCATTTCTTATAATACAGTGCACAATTTTCGCTAGGCTTCTTTTAGTGTTGTTAAAATAATACTAAATGAACATGAGAGAGAAATTAAGTATCAACGATATATGCGAATTCTCTGATGTTATCTATAACAGTCTGAAAATGCAAATGCAATATTGAGTACATGCATGTAGAAAACTTGTTCTAATTTAAAGCTTTCTAACCGGGTTTGAAGATGAGTAAAATGCCACTACCAGACGACAGCTAATGTAGAAAATACTTTTCTGACTATTGTGGCACGATGCGCTCTCCCCATACTTAATACACAAACTTCGAGATGCATCTGCTGCCTGGCAGTTTATTAAACCTAAAAAGAATAAAATGTTGCCGAAGTTAGCCCTTTTCCCACATGCGACTATTTTGGGTTGAGAAGTGAAGTGAATTATGTTCAAAGTTCCATTAAATTTATAACTTCAGCAGACAGCATAGTTGCGTTTTAAAAAATGTAGCAGCGAATGTAATAGAACTCGCGACGCCTTATCTACAGTGCGCAACGCTTACCATAACGCTACTAGCTAGCAGCTCAAGAAGTTAACAACAGTTCCTCCAGAACTTCCGCATTCCACAGTGCTGTGAGATATAACATATGGCTGGATCTAGACTTCTGAGAGACAGACATTTACAGCTTTTCTTTTGCACTGCACGACGGTTTCAACCAACTGATAGTGCAGTAGAGTAACTCAAGTGGAAAGGAACACTTCCTTTTTACATTTATGCACCCTACACTATTGGCAGTTCTGTGTGGGTGGCAGTTACGTTGTTTTTATGTTGGTGATTTCAAAACAGAGTCGAATGTATGCACTGGATATCCGAGGCAGCTAGGTATGGCGATTCGGCCAACCAAGTAAATGAATGTACTGAACATGGTGCAAACCACTACAGGAAGCCTGTGTGTCAGAATTCTCATCCAGTGCGCCGGTATCGGTGTTATGACAGAAATAGAAGTCCCAGAGGAGAGGATTTGGCGGTCTTTTGGATTGATGATAGGTTCATGTACTGACGGTCTAGGTTCGATTCTAAGTTCTGCCGATGCTTTTTGATAGGGAGAGACAGATACTCTTCGCTTCTGGCTACGCCAAGTGAAGAAGGTATAGTGGCACTGTGGTCTGAAATTCACATTAAACATGATATTCCTTCTCTACAGTCTGGAACCGCGTGACCGCTACGGTCGCAGGTTCGAATCCTGCCTCGGGCATGGATGTGTGTGATGTACTTAGGTTAGTTAGGTTTAAGTAGTTCTATGTTCTAGGGCACTGATGCCCTCAGAAGGTAAGTCCCATAGTGCTCAGAGCCATTTGAACCAGCCAAAATTAGTTCTGAACTGGGAATGCAACTCAGACCGCCCTTAACGCGGGATTTGACACCTTCGTGACAATACAGCTCGACTACAAGTTGTTGTTTGTTCAAAACTGCAGATTCCTCAGCATCTCCAGACATTTCACGTGAATGGGTTCGAATCCTGGCCCAGCACTAAGGTTTTCATTATGAATTATCAAGCTCTAGCATGAGAACACCTATCTGCTGGTGGATAATAATTTTGATTTTTAATGCATTTCCATTCGTTGTCAACACTAACGGTATCTGACGTTTTTGACTCCCAGTGAGACATATAACTATGTGCGAGATCACTGTAAATATAAGGATGTTATTCCGAGCTGCTGATGGAGAAAAATTCGGTAGCTGACGTCTGTTTGTGTGTAGTCAACGACGATCTGCGTGGAGTTCGATTCCGAGTGAGCACTGAACTCCTCGTCGTATTATTTATAGTTCAAACATGCTCACATGTCACGGCTGGTGTAACAAACCCATATTTAACGTTCGTTTTCTCTAGAATATAACAGCTATAGGTGCCGTGCTGGAGTCCCGGGAAGGAATAATTTAAAGATTCGTCTCTTCATTTCAATTAAAACATCTAGCTTCTGCCGGGAAAATCCGATATGTCACAGTTGAATGTGCTTCCATAACAATACGATTATGTTCTGGGTTCTAATCCCTGTCCAAGCTTTACCTCATGGCATTTGAAGTAAGTTACTTGTGAAGAAGCAATATTTAACATCTCCCGTAGCTCGTTATCAGGGACAATAGATGCTGGGTAGGAATTGTTTACGTTATGTAATTGAAAGTTGATATTTGCTAACTGATACTGTCTAAAATCGATGTATATCACTCTCTGTATGCCTAGTCACGAATGACTGTTAGGGTTCCGTCAGTCACGAAATCTTAGTCTGCATGACCAGGGTTGGAATCCATATGCAGAACGAGACGGTTCGTCGTGTCACTTGAAGTTCATATATATTCTCAAATAGCTGCTCGTGAATAACTTAAATTTTTAATGTCATTTTGTGTAAATAACAAGTACGGTATGTTACTGTGAAGAGGAAATCATGAATATGACGAACTTACTACGTGCATTACCTATCTGACGTTATAATGAGAGTGGTAACATTTCAGGTACGTCATTTATTGCAATAAATGTGAGCTTACGTGCCTTAAGGACAGTCTTATCTGTGATCCGGTGTTCCCTGATATTTCCAGTATCGTGGTATTGCTTTACATCTCGATTTATTGCGATACAGACCAGTGTTTTCTTGTGTTGACTTGTTGGAACCATTTTCATTAGTTAAACGACAGTACCACGGAGGGATTAGAGGACCTCCTAGACAGCTGCGTTATGTGGGTTGCATGCGAATCAGGCGAAATGCAATTCAGGTCGATCGGATACTTTTGAGCAAGACTGTACAATCTCTAAATATAAACAAGCATCACATAAAAAAAAGTTACGTTTTTTTCGTGGCACTTGTATGTTTTGTCAACGGAAATGAAAACTAGAGGTACAGTTAGTGACTTGTTTTCAATGTTCTAAACGTCATACTTCCTGAAATTTATATTGTTTAAGGAATGGTAACTAACACACAGTTTCTTCCGTAACACGGAGAACAAGGGTTGCCTACAGAAGGCTTCAGACGATTGCAGGCAACACGCATTACGGCAGAAACTGTGGCACCGTTTCCGTTATTTTAAGTTAATATTCCAGAAGGTATAAATAAGATTTAGAGCGGTGAACCCAAGTCTGCCCTTAGTAATTGTACCTCTGTTTTTCATTTCAGTAATAATGTGCGATTTAAAAAAAAAGTAGCTTTGTGTTGAATGTGGTATTTATTTACGTTTACCGGTTGTGCATTCCTGCCAACAATGTGAGAACATGGCATAGGTGCATCCGTGGCCTATTGCATTTTGCACATTTCATTTCATTTAGGAATGATATGAAGTGACAAAGTTAGGTGGGAGACCCTCTATATATTGTGAGTCACGTAAGACGTTACGCTACATTTGTTTTGTTAACTGTTCCAGATATCGAAAAGAGGTTTTCGAATGATGGTAGTACGCAAAGGGACACGAACTTTGGTATGTGATAAAGAGCCTTATCTCTTCTATCGTTCCGAGCGGTCTAAGACGCGGCAGTCATGGACAGTGCGGCTGGTCCCGGCGGAGGTTCGAATCCTGCCTCGGTCATGGATGTGTGTGATGTCCTTAGGTTAGTTAGGTTTAAGTAGTTCTAAGTTCTAGGGGACTGATGACCTCAGCTGTTAAGTCCCATAGTGCTCAGAGCCATTTGAACCATTTTTGTTTATTTCAGGTCATTGGATTTCGGATCGTGCTCATTCAACTATGTCTGTAATGGAAAGCAATACGATAGCACATTGGATACTAATTCGTTAGTTACGACGATATGAACTTACGGATAACAACAGACACAGTCCCCGAGCGGAGAAAATCTCCGACCCAGCCGGAAATTGAACCCGGGCCGCTTCGGTTAGCAAAAATGTTTGTTAAATATGAGGCTGAAACGCGAGAGAATCCGGGAAATACTCTAAAATATAAAGGCACGTCGGCCGGAATCGGTGTTGCGTTGTACACACGCTGAGGCCTGGCTACATCGTTGTTTCAGGCCTTTCGGCCATTTACTTGTTTGCACAGTAGAACTAGCAGAAGCTGTCTCTTCTATCGGCAGGTCTATTCTACTTCAACTTTCCTTGTATACAGACATGTACACCAATGAGAAGGGCCGACCGGAGTGGCCGTGCGGTTCTAGGCGCTACAGTCTGGAGCCGAGCGACCGCTGCGGTCGCAGGTTCGAATCCTGCCTCGGGCATGGATGTGTGTGATGTCCATAGGTTAGTTAGGTTTAATTAGTTCTAAGTTCTAGGCGACTGATGACCTCAGAAGTTAAGTCGCATAGTGCTCAGAGCCATTTTTAGACAATGAGAAGAAGTTATACATGCTACATTTATACGACGAATGTCAAAGAAATGCTGTCGGAACGATCCCACGGTACAGGGAAGTCTATCCTGATAGTTGTTGTTCGTCGGGCTGGGCACGTGCATTAATTATTGTTTCTCTAGCGCCAACAGGTAGCTTCAACATCAAAAAGTCAACAATGAGTGCAATTGACAGAGCTCATGAAGAAGCTGCTCTATCTTTTACTCTTATCATTTCTCATGGTAACACGAGACGTATTGCAAGTAATGTGGGATTAGCCAGACGAGCGTTGTTCGCGTCTTGCATCATCAACCAAATACTCCTTTAGAATCTGTCACTGTCGGTAACTCTCAAGACGTGACTTCGAAGGTGATATAGAATATATATATATATATATATATATATATATATATATATATATATATATATATATATATATATATATATGGTCACAAACAGTTTGAAAAACTTGTAACGTTGCTGCAAGGTTGGTTGTGCCGAGAAATAATTGTAATAAAAATTTCTCACGTTAGTCTGTCAGGCCGTTGCGTTTAATGTAAACCGTTCTGAAAGGGTTTGAAATGTTGTGTGATGTGGTTGGTGTCTGTGAGGGTACTTGTTTTGGTATAGCCGTGCTGCCTCTCGACCATTTCCATCTGCTTGGCCGTACATAAACACAATCCTGGCTTGTTTCCGACATGAGTAACATGATGGTATTCATGTCGGGAACAAGGCAACATGGTGTACAGCCAAGCAGACGTAAATTGTCGAGAGGCAGTACGGCTATACCAAAAGCAGTACCCATTCAGACACCAACCACATCACACAACATTTCAAATCCTTTTAGAATGTTTTACAGTGAACGCAACGGCCTGACAGGCTAAATTCAGAATTTTTTTCTTGATTATTATTTCTCAGCACAACCTACCCTCCAGCACCGTTACAATTATGTGCAGATATAGATAGATGCAAATGGGATAACGGTGAGTAGATTCTGGAATTCCATGGAGAATACGTCCACGAATACCTCACTTGTAGGGTACAACTGGACCTCAACGTTAGGAAGGACTCCCCATAAAGATTACACAGGCCCACAATGGAAAAACTTTTTTGCTGAAAATACCTTATTCTTACGTTTCTTATGGTGGGAAATTCAAATACGATACTTAAAAAACTGTATCACCCACCATCTCTTTACATGAACCAGATAATAATGAACTCCATTATAAAAGCGAACGTCTAGAGCCCAGATTATTTCCTTAGATTGTTTTTAACTATTTGGTTAGGGATCTGGGCTTAACAAGACAAAAAAAACTGAATTGCTTGGCTCTAGATTAAAACAAAAGAACTTATTGGCTGTTGGAACCAGCATATACATGTATAGAAAGAGAGAGCAGCAATTTTCCAAGTTTTTTCAACACGAAGGTGATTTAGTGTACTGCTGAGACATTTCCAGTCTGATGAATGAGTTTGGTATTGAATAAAAAACGGAAGACTGGAGGCTGTTTATTCACAGGCTACGACACTGTCGTGAATAAAACAATGACACTTATACAGAATAAATTTCCTTTAATTTACGTCTATGGACACAGACTTTTTGTTCACAGATTACCGGTTTCGGTCTATAATTACCATCTTCAGATCTGCAGCAAAAACTATGGGAAAAACATAAATACACTCGCAGATTGTCTACAGCTTAAAAAGAATAAATAAACCATAATTAAATGTACTACTGACATATATATGCATTTGTGAGCTTTAAGTATGAAGAGGAATACCTGTGTTTTATGAAAACAGTGTCTTAATGTACTGCAGGCATAGTGGCATCGTCAAATGTAAAATTCAAATACATTTATATATATTTGACGACGCTGTTGTTAATTTTGCTTATATCAGATCTGAAGATGGTCATTATAGACCTAAACCGGTAATCTGTGAACAAAATGTTTGTGACCATAGATGTAAAATAAAGGAAATGTATGACGTTTATCAATTAATCCAAAACTAGTTTAAAGCCTGTTTTATTACACAATGGTAGCATGTATGCGTCTATATCTGCTGGACATTATGTAGGCCTACATATGAAAGAAAGCTATGAAAACCTAGAAACAGTGCTAAATAAAACGGGCTATTCTGCTCGTGGTTGGATGGTATATGGAAATATAAAAGTAACATATACGCTCCTTGGTGTGGAAGATGGCTTTAGCAAATATCCATGTTTCTTGCGTGAATGAGACAGAAGGGCAAGGGATCCACACTAGTGCAGAAAGAACTGACTTGTGAGGAAGTCTTTAAAACCTGCTGAGAAAAATATTCCACGAAAAAACCTTGTAGATAAAAAAAAACCTACTCCTATCACTTCTACACATAAATATAGGCCTAATGAAACAGTTTGTAGAGGCTATGCCTTGAAATATACTATGTTTTAAGTATCTCTCCCAAACGTTTTCACACCTTTCAGAAGCTAAACTTAGAGAAGGCGTCTATGTCGGAGCTGAGATTAGAAAACTGATGTTAGATGTTAACGCTGAACCCACAATGACGTTAAATGAGAAAGAAGATTGGGTATCATTCAAGCAAATCGTTACAAAGTCGTTACGACATGAAAAAGGCCCAGAATACGTTTCTATTATAGCTAAAATGCTATAGAAGTTTAAAACTTTAGTGTTTTTAATGAGCCTCGAGCTTCACTTTTTGAATAGTCAACTTGATTACTTCCCGGGCAATATGGGAGATGTTAGTGAGGAGCAAGGAGAGCTTTTTCACCAGGACATTAAAGTGATGGAAACACTACCACGGCCGCAGGAACATCGACATAATGAGGCACTACTGTCGGTCACTTCACCGAGAAGTTCAGTAAGTGACTCATAGTAGAAAAAGCTACACAAGAGACTTCAATGAAAAAAGAGAACGAAAATACAAACCAATTACAGCTGACAAGTGAAACCTCCTTTAAAACATATCATTGTTTCAAGTAGCTTAGTGTAAATACAAACCACGCTTACGTTGTAAGAAAGCGTTTCATTAATTTCCCCGTTTACTGCATAGCATAGGATTTTCATACTGTATAGTAAAAAGCCTTTGCTCGAAAACTACGAATGACACAAAAAAACTAAGGCTAGATTTGGATTCAGCTCATGAAAATCTATAAAGATCAGCTATCAAAGTAAAAGAAGTAGCTCAAAAAAATATTTTCGTTGGCCTGTGTTATTCAAATGGCTCTGAGCACTATGGGACTCAACTGCTGTGGTCATAAGTTCCCTAGAACTTAGAACTACTTAAACCTAACTAACCTAAGGACAGCACACAACACCCAGCCGTCACGAGGCAGAGAAAATCCCTGACCCCGCCGGGAATCGAACCCGGGAACCCGGGCGTGGGAAGCGAGAACGCTACCGCACGACCAGGAGATGCGGGCTCCTGTGTTATTCATCTAGGGTAGAAGTCCACGGACTTACCATTACTACGGGCCGCAAACCCTTCACTGACTATGTAAGGAACGAAGAAAGAGAGAGAAATAAGAACACACGAACCACTCGAAACCAAACGATATCATTCCCAGCAGGTCCATGTGCAAGTCGTTGCAACGTACGCTGTTGCGCAAGCGGTAAAATAACGCGCCATGAAAGTGACACAGCTGAAAGGGCGTAAAGTTTTACAGGGGCTCGGTCTGGTGTTTTCGGGATGGAATGAAAGAAGAGATCAATGGCTGCTCTCATGTGACCCGACGTCTGTGCTTAGAGAAGCCGGCGTGATTGGTGACGGAGCTTAGTAGCGAAAGAAAACATGAAGAAGCAGAACTCAGCTACAGTTTTCTTTTTAAGAGATGTGGATTCATACGCTGTAAAAAATTGTCCGATGTCTGGCAGTGAAACAGTTTTTTCGCCCTTCCAGTGAAAACGCGACGGTAATTCATGTTGCTTTACCAGCGAAAAGCTTGTGAACCTGTCGATGAGAGCAACACTGTATAGGGTAGCTCTGCAGGAATAGCAAGTGATTTATTTATGTAGATAGGATCATTTATGATCGTAGATAGTGTACCTTACTTTCCCACCGAGAAATGCTTATGGAATAGGTCATAGACAGATTGATAGAATACTGAACCTCGAGTAGATTTAAAATACATTTTCTTGTTTCCATTTTTCTTGAACTTGCTATTGATTTTTTTTCTGCCCAAGAACGAAACATTACGTCTGCTCCAAATCATTAATAACTGAAATTATTTAATAAATTAATTATGAGTAGAGAAAGATGGGGATAAATGACACTGCCGGGCGCCGCATTACCAGGAATGCAGGACGACTGGGGACGTCCGCTGTACAGCAACAGCAGGCAGCAGTGAGCGATGTCGCTACCTCCTGCGCGTCGCTACTGCCCTGGTACCACCAGCGCCGATTGAGACGTTGTCTTCACCCTTGAGGACATCAGAGACGCGAACGACGACGCTGACTGCAGATACCATCTGGTTATGATGAATCTTACACATGAAGAACGTCACATTTTACGTTGAAACATCATCAGTTTCATATAGGAAGCTGCTACTCAGATATCACATTACGTGTAGGGTTGCAGTCCAAAATGATAAATCCACTCTGGGCTCTTACGTGAGCAGTTAGTGTAGTTCTGTGAGAGGAGAGTATTTTTACAGAGGAGTACGGGCGTCTTTGTATGTAAGAAAGAAAAAATGTCAGTATTGTGTTAGATAATAGTGTCGAAAGCTGGTGCATGAAAGAAGTGAACAACAGAAAATCCTAAGGTATCAAGTGAAATGCTATTCTGCATCACAGGTACTGGCTGAACGCAAGCGATTTCTGCAAGGTTAGGTGAACAGTCATTCATGTCTTGTTTTCTTGTTGATTCCGAATCCACAATAAAGGGTGTTAGGTAAAAAAAACTAGAACCGCACGGTCACTCCGGCCGGAGTGGCAGGACTGATTGAACGTTTTATCCCCAAAAAAAGTAGAGTATGTAGAGAAATGAGTCATGTATGCGTTGTCTTGTAGTTAGTGACAGACAGATGCAAAATAATAAACGAGAGAATCACGGCCACAGTACTTACAGTACTGTTGTAACGTGAATGGTAACGGCGTGAAAATGGATGTTAAGAAACAAAGGAAAATATTTCTGCTTAGCAAATGTGACGAGAAATAGCTAGCAACCAAAATCAGGCATTCAACTCTGAGGCAGAAAAAAGGATTATTGGCAAGACTTCAGGAGGATTGTTCTACATGTTGTACACATTTAGTTGCTGACCAAAGGTGAGAAGGACGAGGAGGGCTTAACGTGATTTAACTGTCAGGTATAGTATAGGCAGTTTTATTGTGAATTTCAAGAAGGCCTGATTAATTAACTATACTTGAGTGCAATTTTTTCTATCAGCAGTACTACGCGCGATGAGCATTTACAGATAACAGAGTGTCGAAAGCTGGATCAAGACAGAGATGAACCACAGAGAACCCTGCTATTAAGAGATTCCAGCAGCCTCATGGCCTGCACTGCCTGAGTGCGAAGAATACGCTGCGTCGTTTAGTGAAGTGCACTAAGCGGTAAATGGAGTTGAGGTTAGATGTGTTTGTTGGCAAATGAAAGACGTTCTGCAAACCATTGCTACAGTTATTATAAATTAAACAAAGACATTGTGTGTCGACTATCGGCCAAAGGCCAATGCGCATCCAATTCCGCCACAATTAGTAATAACTGACAGGAAGTCATCTAGTGAAACCAATATTTTGGATTTAGGCCCTGCGCTGTTCACAAACTATGAAAGGATTTAAGAGACAATCTGGGCAGACCTCTTACACAACTGCAGAACTTTGCAGCTGTTGCCGTCGGTTGCCGTCTAGTAAAGTCACCAGAAGATCATAACTAATTACAAAATGATTCAGACAAGCTGTATGCATGGTGTGAAAACTGGAAATCAACCCTAAACAATAAAAAAGTGATGTCTTTCACTTGAGTAGTAAAAGATGTCTATTAAATTGCGGTTACTCGATAAATAACACATGTTTAAAGGTTGTAAATGCAGCTAAATTCATAAGGATTACAGTTCTAAAAAACCTCAATTGGAAGATCCTGTAGAAAACATTGTGGGGAACGCAAACCGAAGATGCGATTTACTGGCAGTATACTTAGACGACGAAGTAATCTAAAAGAGACTGCTTACACCACGCATTTCTGTCCACCTCTGGAATATTGCTGTGCGGTAGCGAATCCTTACCACGTAGGACTGACTTAAAACATCAAAACAGTTCGAAGAATGGTAGATCATGTTGTAATATCGCTAAATAGGGGGAGTGAGAGGGTCACGAATGTGATCAGCGAGTTGAGGTGACAAGCATTTAAACAAGCTGATTTTCATTGTAGCCAAAAGCTTTCCATAAAATTTCAGTCGCCAACTTTCTCCTCCGAATTCTGAAATATTTTGACTCACTTACCGGAGGAGAAATGACCATCGTTATAAAATAAGAGAAACCAGACCTCGCACCGAGAGATATAGCTATTTAGTTTTTGCATGTGGTATTTGAATGTGGATCGGTAGAGAAACAGTCTGAAAGCGGTTTTATGAACTCTGTACCAGACACTTAAGTCTGAATTCTAGAAAAAAAAATGTGGATATTGGTATATAGTTACTATTGTTAATAAGCATTTTTCAGATATATAGAGTGTCTCTAGTAAGTATGACAAGGTCATTTTTTCGGCGTTTCGGCAGATATTTGCAATGTGTTGCCAAAGTCAGCCCAAACAAATGCTGCTAATCATCTCTTTGATGCGACGCGTTATTTTGTTTCCCGTTAAAAACAAAATCATTTTTGATGTGGAATTTAACGTGGCCATTGGACAGAGCGGTCCCAATTTGGTCTGGTGCGATATTCATCTCACAGATTGGTGTTAAGAAGGACAGTAAAATGGGAAGCAAATAAACACATTTTGTCGACGATGGGCGTCCCATGAAACATGTGATGATCAGTGTTTGTTTGTACTCATACCAGCTACACGTTGCAGATACGAAATTGCAAATATCTGTCGAAACACCTGAGAAAATGCACCTGGCGGCTTTTCGGGGAGACATCTGGCATAAAGTAAAACATGTGCAAGCACTAAATTGAAACAATCGTTGTTTTTTATAAATATAAATATTTTAACAGAAATTTTAGAACAATCTTTTTCACGTTGTGAATGCTTTACACTTACAGAAAATAATTATTTTAAGCTAAATGAAATAATGGGACAGACACAAATAATGAAAGTGACCTGTGGAGACGCATACACAATGTTATTAGGAAGAACTGAATGAGCAGACGCACGCTCATGTTAAAACAGCGGTTTTACGTCATCTTGTATCCTATAGATGAACTAAGAGAGGCAGAGGAGATTTAAATAACTAGACTAGGAATCGTTAAATGCTCGGCGCCATACGGCAGGTGTTCTTTGACATTCTCATAGTTCAGGGACATCGCAGATGAACTGTAGATGCTTCCTGTTAAATCTGAAAGTATCGTTTTAAAGGGATCTGTAGTGGCAAATTCCTTTTGTTTCAGACTGTTACTAAAACACAACTGTGTTAGGAGGAAAGTGCACATTAATTATTCTTTCTTCAGTGATGCTGAAGCCTGTAGCCCTTGTTGAGTGCCTTAGTGCTTATGACAAAGAAAAATAATAAATTTTTTTGAGTGATTTAATTCCACCTGCAGCTAACGTTTCTTTTTCTTCTTTATTCGTTATACTATTGTACCTCAGGTGTAGTTATTTATGTACTATTTGTAAGTGAACCACTGAATTACTCGAAAAACTCCGTTCATAGCAGTTACAAGAAATATTTCATATAAAGATGTTCTGTGGATTCACTATTTTAACTAATTACTATTCAGTCAGACGCATAAAGCAAGGAAACGAGATCCATGTGACGGCGGGTTGTCCCATTGTAGCCAGAAGAGCAGAACAGTGAGGGGCGCCGGCGGTCGGCACGCCACCTCCTGCTCCTAGCTGCTCCCCTGTGGCCCTGGTCGCTAATTCAGCAATAGGCCTCAAAAAATCATTGTGGGAATTAACTTGCTTACTGTGTTGAATTATATGAGGAAGTTGCAAACTTTTAAAGTCTGCACCGGGCAAGGGAGTGCAGGCAACTAAAATACTGATAAATAGCTAGGAAAACAACCCCAGATACATAGTCATTAGTGAGCTTCTTTTCTGAATGAAGCGGTGCAGTAGTAACAGGAGAAACTTGTGTAATTAAGGAGCATACTATGACACAGGGGCTACAGATAATGTTACTTACTTGCTCAGTGAAATATTCTGTGCCATAATGAACAATACAGTACATCCGGCAATCTCATTTACTGAGTAACTGGGTTTAACAAGAAGTTTCCATGACAGCACTTTGTTATTAGTCAGCAGTATCTGCAGAGTGAAAAGCAGTTAAATTTTCATATTCAGTTATCCTGTAGTTTTAAGGGAATTGTATAAACAGTATTCGAGACTCGTTAATAAATTTGCAAATATTTCACGAAAGTTGCTTTCACCTGTGGGACTTGATCTGCAAATGTGGCAAAGCTAAAACACATTTACTCGAAGTAATTTTTGGTAAAATCAAGAAGTTGGGTGGTTTTGAGTGTGTAATATTGTTTAGAGTTCAACATGGCATTTCTTAGACACTTTTGGTTGATATTAAGTGACTGGCTATCACAGTACTTTATATGATGTTCTTATCCAATTTCTTATGCATCACTATGTAGCAACTAAGTATGTTATATGGAACTGTATCAGAAAAATGTATGCCACAAATATGATAAAAGATTTACACAAGTAAAGATACATACTGAATAGCTGGGGCCTGACGATATTGAATGATTTACGTGAACTATTGTCAAAACACACAAGATGAGTATAATACTAAGAATAAACATCTGACATAAATGTTCCATGGCATCAAGAAATTCTATACAAGTTATTACAAAATTTGATCTTAAGATTCAGTACAATTATATGAAAATATAATTTTGTTAATACAGCGTCCTTTCCTGTGATATATTATCATATACAACCGCAGATAGTGCTATGAAACCAAGTTCCATCCACCTGATTCAGAAGACTGCAGTCAGTACATATACTAACTTCATTACGCGTAAAGGACTTTTAAACATTATTCTCAGTACCTTCGCTATGATGCACGTGGTTAATATAGAACGTATGAATTGCTTGTTTATTATAACCACACTATTTTTTACATGTATGATGCACAGGTTCATCATTCGACACTATACCTCGTCTAATGGAGGTATAAATATGAACACTGAAGCAGTTCTCAGTGTAATATTAACTGATATATCTGTCTTGGGAACGAAACAAAACTGACGGGAACTGTTCACGATCTCCTCCCAGAGAGTGAAAGCCACATCATTAAATGCAGAACAGATAATTTAGACGAAATCACACATAATTCACAATCATCATCAAATCCTGTGACATAACAACGTTAAAATTGTATCACAGAATATGCCATCAATTCTAATTGGTGTGGGATAACAGGTAACGGAAAATATCACAGCATTAACTATACGTCATTAGGCTACACACAACCGAGCGAGGTGGCGCAATGGTTGGCTCACCAGAGTCGCATTCCAGAGGACGACTGTTCAATCACGTATCCGGCCATCCTGAATTAGATTTTCCGTGATTTCCCTAAATCGCTTCAGGCAAATGCCAGGTTGCTTCCTTTTAAAGAATACGGTGGAATTCCTTTCCCATCCTTCCCTATTCCAATTGGACCGATGATCTTCCTGTTTGGTTTCTTCCCCCAAATCAACCAACCAACCAGTACTTAGAGGAGAACTCATGAGTCATAAATGCGAATCAAACAACTATGAATGATTATTTTCTTAAAGCAGTGTTGATTAGCATTGAGTCAATCACTCATAGGTGTACGTTCCGGATCTAAGTACGAATACAGGCAGCACGTATCCGTATATTGTAGCAGACATGTGAGGAGCTGTAGTGTACCAAGTTCACCGAATATGACAAACTACTGTAAGGAGGAAGGAACACTTTCTTAGAATATGTGATTAGCAGACACTTGAGAAAGGAATGACGATCTTTGCGATTGGATTTGTTAAACCATACAGCTAACACAAAATTATATATACAAAGAAATAGCGACGTAAACAGTTTTTTCAAAAAGGTTTAAAAAACATTTTACAATCTCCATAGAAGTACTTTTAACTATGAAATATCCAGCTATTGACTTATGTTCTATATCTGTAGTTAAGTAATGTTGTCATTTTAACTCCAGACAAAATAGAATATAAACACGAGAACTTACTAGAGACTGCTAAGGGTACATCTGGAAGTTAGAGGGTCGATGCAGTTAGAGGAAGAACACCAAATTTCAGATACACACATTACTATCTCCTGTAAAAACGACTATCCACATATTTAAGCATCTTCATGAGACAATAATACAGGAGCACTTTTTGAACGGGACACCTTAAATTTGAAAACTTTTTTGAATAAACAGTTTTGTTGTGCTTCCTAGAAACTGCAGAGAAACAGTAGGTTGTTTATATCTCCTGCCTTCCGATAGCCGCAGAATGTGTTATCCTTGACCCTATCGGATGTATATGGTAACAATTTGAACTATAGTTATCACGCATTTGTAGTTAGCTAGTTTTCAACTTACTGCTCACCTAAAATTATTGAAACACGGGAGGAGTTTCATATTACTAGTAAGACCGCAGTGTAGTATCCATGTCTATAGCAAATTTATAGGCGCCAGTCGTCTGCTTACGCTTCTTCGGTCAGTTTCCGCATCTGTAGCATGAAATATGAAGTTAGTAGGCTAACGTTCATGACAGGACAAAAACACAGGCTTTCTTTGCCGTCTAGTCGCCCTTATCACTGTAAACCAATTCCAACCCAGCTGGGGACTGTAGAAAGTGAATTCTCATAACCCTTCGTTTATATAGCAATGATTCTCGAAAGATACTCTGTATTAGAATATTAATTTTACTGTTCCATGAAGGATTATAATGAGTTGCACTACGCTCTTTAAGTCTGAAACAAATCACTAGATTCTGTAACGCTGTTTGATAGCCACATTTCAGAAGCTCACTAATCGTTTTTTCCGTAATAATTGATCCATATGGGGGTAGAGGAAATTGCCTAAATAGTGGTTAGTCTACTGCAGAAGTCTCTTCATATCTTGGGCTATGAGTATACAAATGAACAAATTGGGTCCACTTCAACTTGAATGATTGTGCCACACCAATTTTTCATGAAATTTTAATAGTGAATATCGAGTTTTCCGTATATTATCTGATAGGAATTCCAGATCGGTCTACTTTGCTGTCTGCTTCAGTCCAACGGTCGATGATACAGGCTGAGTCTCCTGCTGTCCACAGTACAGGACAAAGATTTCCGATATTCGATTCAGATCCTATGAGCGGAAGATCGTCTTTCATTTATCGAGGGAGTCAGATTAATTTTCTTCTGCGCTACTCACTCCTATGGCAAATAAATTTCCAGCCAAGTACAGACGTCGAAGGTATAGTGGAGGGTCAGCGGCTCCAACTACCAAGGTATTAGTCAAAGTCGATCTCATTGCTCCAAGGCATGTCCACAGGCATCGGAATTGCACGACGTTCAATTTATGTATGAAGTGCTCGTTTAGCAGCGTTTGATGTGAGGAACATCCAAAATCCTTGAGTAAGCGGCCAAAGACCTTAGACGTAATGAAGAGAGTGTAAGCGTCAGCGTCCCACCAAGTTCCAGCTGCAGATCTCATCGCGTTTATGGTTTTTTTTTCTGTTTTCTTGATTACATGAGATATGTGATCAGCCCATGTGAAAAGCAGCGAAGCAGAAAGCCCCGTTTCTTTTCATTCTGGCGATACGTTATCATTCAAATTAGCCATATTTTCAGATGCAAATTTGTGTCAATTTAATATCCAAATCAATTACACCTCATTAAATCCGTGTGCAGGATATTACTTCTTTTTCTTCCGTCGAGACACTTTTGGAGATCTCATTGCACGTTCTAGCTATGGGCTAAGGCGATTTAGGCGAGTTCTGCGTGCTGTGCCATCCGCAGATAAGCAAGGGCAGTTCAGCAGAATACCCGTTCCATTTCCAATTGGTTTGCGTTGGGCTCTGATGCCGGACTCAGAGAGAGGCAGAGCGGATGTTGCAGACAGCTGTGGATTGTTTCATATCTGTTACTTGGAAAGACTTTTCATCAATAAGTTGTTGAAAATTCATAGAAGTGCATTCAGTGCACGATCTGGCACGTTGGAGAGCGTATAACAGTGAACATAATCGATTCTACGGGCAGAATTCGTCGATGACTTCCGAACTTTCTTAAACTCTCTCTACTAAAACCATCAGTACAGAAAATAGTCGACTACTTTGGCTACTGAGGAAGTAGCAGGAGAGAAGACATAAGGAGCAGCGAAATTGTCAAGCACATCTTCCAACCAGTTGCCATTCTTCACGATAACTTATCTTGCTACAGATATTTACTTTTTAAAATGTCTCTTAGACTAAGCGTCTATCTACTGGGATAGCAGATAACCTTACCAAGAAGAGGAAATATTGCACTTCTTAAGTACTAATCGAAGTGGGCAATCACCCGAGAAATTATCGTAGCATGGCTATTCGGAAAGTAAGGAACAATTGGTCGCAAAATGGAAACTACTGTAAAAATTAAAACTGTTTTATTTGAAACATTTAGCTACACCTTCTAGCGACTTATCTCCATAGTCGCCGATCCCACTTTTTTCTTTTAATTTTGTATAACGTTCGTTGACTTTCTTCGTAGCGGACGTTCGATGACACTCATTCAGGTTATTTGTTGATCCTTTCACTCGGTTTTTTTATTACAGAGGGTATCTTTATGTGCTCCCTACGTGCTCAGAACTAAAAAGAACGACGTAACGCGATCGACAGACATACTAGAGAGACTGCCAACACACCTGTGCCAAACTTCATCGGATTCTCACTGTGTTTTCCATTTCCCGACCGATCGTTCATTATTTTCCGAATAACCCACGTATTGCAACGTAACACGAAGTTTCTAATTTGTAACGACTTAGGATGTCGTTTGGGGATAGAGAGATCTGCCACACCACTTAATACTTTGAAGAACGCGTAGTAGGTTACATAAGCCGTGCCCGTTTCTGGTACTTCGGCATTCTCTATTGATTTAATGTATGACTGCCAGTATGTTTTCTAAAAAAGTTCCAGTGGGTGTTAGGAAAGAATGCCATGTCTATTGCTGACACTTATATAGTCAGAATAAGATGGAAGTAACTGCTTCTAATGTGTCATACCGATCGTCCAAGTGCAAACATTGACGATTACTGGCGATCGTGATGTGAGACGTACAACACAGCGACCTTTACGTGGAAGACACACTAGGGGAGGAGAACCATAATTGAGGATATCAAGCTGATTATCTTATATTACATACTCAAAGTTTTTGTGTACGAATCTCTTCAACTCGTGCTGTGGGCGTTGAAATCCCCACAGAGATCTGGGACTGCTTCGCTTATCTAGCTACTGGGGGAGCAATAGCCAGATAACGTAGTGAACGATACACAACTTCATCTAATTCATACTATAGTAGTCAGCACTGTGATGGGGGAATTGATCCATATTTCCGAAAACGTAACTTCTTTCCGTAGCAGGATAGCAACTCTTCCTTTCCCGTCTGGTGTATATTACCTAATGACAGAGAACCTTCTAACTTGATATTTCCGTCCTGTCTGACCCACGTTTCTGAAATGTAAGCTTTGTTTGAGGTTCACTTAGCAGGATCTCTCTATTGACAGTGGTTGACTGGCTGACAGAACATTCCACTGAGCGATCCTGAAAACCACGATTCGAAATAATACTTATAATTCCTTTAAGGAAATCATTGATGTCTAACTCAGCCCTGGTAGAGAGTATCACAAAATATTAAATATCAAACTCCAGGTGTAATCTGTCGATTGATTACTGCCACTAATTTTTCCATTGTCTGAGCTATGACACAGGCGTTAACTTCATAGGATTTCCGACACAGCCTCTCCAGTCGAAAGACAGCATTCAAGCTTCCTGAGTCTGGAATCCTCTGGAATCCATCACGTCTACTAAACTGTCGATTTACCGGTAAACACTACGTGTGCATGAATGTCAGGGGAAGGTGCTGAGGTATCGATGGTGAAGAGAAACCAGCTTGCTCATGAAGAGTCCAATGAAAAGCATGGAATGAGCTATAATTCTGTATACAAAAAATGTCGACTCACATTTCAGAATAGAATATATGTTAATAGTTACTGTCAAGAAGAGAGTCTACTGTGACAGTGGCATATGATTTTCACAGAATCTGACTTCAGGTTCTTTGAACGAAATGTTACTGAGTATGAAAAACTCGCTTTACTGGAGCTACCAGTATAAAACAAGGCAGTTCTTAACTCTAGCCAGGTGGCCTCCAAAACAATGCAAGCACTTTAAATTAGTAGCTGTACAGTCAGTTGACCGCTGTCCTGTGCCACATTTTCTACATATGTCGAGACTACGGTCTTGCCTGCTGATACGGCCCAAATTGAGGCATTTGTAAAATTGGCGGTCAGGCGTAAGATATGAATGCAGTTTATACCAAGTCTCTGGGAGATAAACATATTTGAGAAAAATCTGTCAATTAAAAGTCAAAACTTGTGTTTGACTTCCAGCAGTAGCTGAATCCCCGTCACTAATATTTTCTTGGAGAATGTTCTCTCGCCAATCACAGTAGCACATGATTCGCCTTCAGAAAGTATTTCCTGTTCTTCAAATTACAAAGTTACTCCTCGAATAACCGTTTGCTGACACCCCACGTAAGTTGATGCGAATTCGACAAAATTTTGGTTTCCAAATAAATCTGATTATAGTAAATGTTTTGCTGAAAGTGCCTTCATTCCTTCCCCTTCGATTTTGATGTTACTGTGAGATCTAGTATTAACCTTAGAACCCTGAAGTGAGGAAAAATTTACATTGATACTAAAAAGGTGCAATTGTTACTTTTTCAAATTTTTTTCAAAGCAAGACAAGTTTTAGGTTATTCACTAGTTGATTACAATTATTAGATTTCCAGTGGTATGTCACATATCAAATTATGTACAACATGTCCTGTTTTATACACTACTGCTATCCTACATTTTACGAAAGTTCGCTATATTGATTTTGGTTTCAGTATGAGCCAAGTACACTAATTTCCCAACAGGAATGGGATGTAATCTCAATAACACTGTTTCTCTTTTAGTACGTGAAGGGCGGGACAAATAAAAGTGGCCGCAAACCAAAGTTCCCGAATACCAAGAACCAAGGCAGAGGAAAGGAAAATAGTTGATTTGGTAGGATTCTGAAGCATTTTTTGGTGAATGCAGCCACAATATCTAGTGTGCGCGCACGTTTGGTAATGTTTTTTGTCTTGTTCAAAACAGAAATTGTCTAATGGCATTTTGGGACTAAGCGTTGCATGGCATTCTTTTCTGGCACTTTGACACCATTAAACTTCTCAGCAAACATCTGGCCAAACCGTTTTCACAACGGCTTCCCGCTGATCCATAGCGAACACCATTCACTTCGAATTGTATCCACTTGTGTGGGTCACTTTTATTTGGCCCATCCAATGCATAGGGGCCACATTAATTTGGTTTACTGTGTTTTCAATAATAAGAGCATCTCTTTCATTAGCAGCTGTGCTTGGAACATAATTATCGATATTAAGTGTAAGGGACTTATCTAACTTCTTTGTCTGCCTTTACTCAATGCAAATTCTGTATAACAATGCCCTTTGATGTAACATCCGTGTAAATATGTTATTCATTATTTATGATAATTGATGTTATTGTCACTAATTTATGGATGTAAATTCAAAAGTAGTGTGCTGTAAAAGAATGTAAAAGTTAATACTACTCTTCTAAAATTGGTTCATGGACAGGGAAAATAGGTTTGTAATCATGTAAAACTTGGAGGGAAGTTCCTCCGCAACGGAATTGGGTATGCGGGAATAGAAAAGGTGGATCAGGTGGTCGAACTGCAAGGCTCGTGTGTGGCATGAGTAAGTCGGTGGCTAGTAAGCAGTCATCTTGTGGACTGAAAGAGGTGAGGAGGACTGCATGATTATGTAATATAGTCCTGGATGCGTTACATTCTGGAACCGCGCGACCGCTACAGTCGCATGTTCGAATCCTCCCTCCGGCATTGATGTGTGTGATGTCCTTAGGTTGGTTAGGTATAAGTAGTTCTTAGTTCTAGTGGACTGATGACCTCAGAAATTAAGTCCCATAGCGCTCAGAGACTTTTGAACTATTTTTTGTGTACGGTCCCACAACTGAGGATTCACCGATTTGCAAGCGAGCATTGAAATTATAGAGGAGAATTGTTATATGTAGGACAACTTAGTATAATATGAGAAGCCGATTGTTTCTTCTTTTTCCTTTACATGGTAGGAGAGATGTAGTGATTTATGTATTGGGGTTAGGTTCATAAATCTTGAATGTTAACAAGGAGCAAGGCATGTCGCGAGTTAGAACGAAATTGCATTAAAATTGACAATATGGTGGAACTGCATGAAATATGAATTTACGTGAGTCAGGAGAGCATCATACAGTTCATCCTGCAAAGCTGTCAGATCCGATAGGTGATGAGCATGACTATAACTATAGCGCGATCCACCAGGCGCCTCGTGCAGCATCTAAGTCCGGTTGAAGGTTAACCGCCAATATGGCGGCGCACACAGCCATGCATTAACACCCACCCACCTCCCCAGGGGTCGGAACCCCTGCAACCCACACATAGATTATAATTAATAAATAATTAATTTAGAGATCTAAAAGATAAGAGCTTAAAGTTAAAGTAGACGTAGAATTAAAAAAAAAATCTCACGAGATAGATAAGGATGCTTCGCAACTTAATACAGAACAATATAATAAAACATAAGATACAAAGGATCAAAAACCGAGCGATAGATAATCTGAGACTCAACAGAGATCATAAAAAACAGGCCCAGAGAGCATCCCAGAATGCCCCCGAGAGCATCCCAGAGTGCCCCACAGAGCATCCCAGAGTGCCCCTGAGAGCTAAAACACAAAGAAGAATCGCTTCTCTGCTTTTGGAAAGATCAATGTGTAGTAATGTTTAATAGATAAGAACACAGGCACACTTGACGAATCATCGTCACCACCTGCAGCCAGTCCATGGCTGGTGAAATTTACTGGTGGCACAGTAGGTATATATTGCGCTGGATTTAATACCCCGTAATAATGTCACCGGTAGGTTGTACTGGGGTGGCACATTTGCATTACTACTCATATTCCAAGTATGCATGCAGCCACTGTTGTCGAGTTGTGCATTTGATTCACGTAAAGTTTAACATGTTAGAGAGCTGAATTTACCATCATGTGTTTCCCTTCCTGAATTTTGCCAACTGTAATTCACTTGGGTTTTGTCTTGTTTTGTGTTTATTGTTAATGTCGCTGCATCTCCTGTAACTTTCACTGAATTGCGTGGCAATGTCTGAAACGAAATAAATTCGTGCTAATAAACTCAGGGTGTAAGTAGGCTGTTTATGTTTTCTCTATGTAAGTAGGCTGTTTATGTTTTCTTATTGGCAACGTTACGTAGCGCTCAATATGAAAATCACTGGCTGTGCTGTGTGCAGTCTGTGGCTAGTTTGCATTGTTGTCTGCCATTGTAGTGTTGGGCAGCGGCAGCTGGATGTGAACAGCGCGTAGCGTTGCGCAGTTGGAGGTGAGCCGCCAGCAGTGGTGGATGTGGGGAGAGAGATGGCGGAGATTTGTAATTTGTCATGAACTGCTATATTTATATATGATGATATCAAGGTAAATACATTGTTTGTTCTCTATTAATATCTTTCATTTGCTAACTATCCCTATCAGTAGTTAGTGCCTTTAGTAGTTTGAATCTTTTATTTAGCTGGCAGTAGTGGCGCTTGCTGTATTGCAGTAGTGGGAGAAACGAAGATTATTGTGAGGTAAGTGATTTAGTGATTTGTGAAAGGTATAGTTTAATGTTAGTCAGGGCCATTCTTTTGTAGGGATTTTTGAAAGTAAGATTGCGTTGCGCTAAAAATATTGTGTGTCAGTATAAGCACAGTCGTGTATAATTGTTAAAAGGGGACGTTTCATATGTCGACCCTTGGCCTAGGATACCTCACTGGAGTCTTCTGATTTTTTTTCTTGTAGTTTGTGTAATTAGTGTAGCCTTTGTTTATTGCTAGCGCGTAATTGTAGGGAGAATCTCCTTTGTAGTTGCAGTCTTTCATTGTGGTACAGTAAAACAGTTGTAGCATGCATGCAGTTTTACACCAAGTATTTCTCAGCAGCGCGTGCAATTAACTAGATATTTTTTCAGTGTTATGTTAATGTGTTCTCTTATTTTTGCTCTTCAAATTGTGCTTTTCTGTGTTGTCGTGTGAAATATTGTGACAATAATGGCGTGTGAAAAACATAATACTAGGCTCCAAAGTAAACTGAGAAATGACAGTGAAGACGAAAGCAGTGTGTTAGCGCCGCAGAGTAATGAATTAACAGACATTCAAAGTAGTAATATTGTAACTGTGCATAGGGAAATGGAGCGGGCGGCAAACAATGGCGTGGACAGTGAAACAATTAGTGAAGAGGGACGCATTATCGAACGATCGGTCGGCAACAGCTCGCCTCAGGAATCCGAAATGACAGGAAACAATCTCGCAAATACTGTAGATTCAGGTTTTGGTTCCTCACCGTTTTCTCAAATAAGTCAAGACACATTTTCTGCTTGTCAAAATGTGAATGTTGCCGGTGCAAATTCACTGCCGAAAAGCACTGAGGAAGATGTTCCAGACACCAGTGCATTGTTATTACAATTAATACAGCAAATGGGACAAACACAGCAAAAGCTTCAAAAGTTAGACACAATGGAACAAAATCTTCGAAAGTTAGACACAGTGGAACAAAATCTTAAAAAGTTAGACACAATGGAACAACATCAGAGACAAACACAGCAACAGTTAGACACAATGGAACAAAATCTTCAAAAGTTAGACACCACACTTGAACAAACACGTGAAGATTTAACTATGAGTTACATAACATTGAATTTAAATGTCAAAAAGTCTGTAATGACGTAAAAACACAAATTTGTGAGCATTTTCAACCTATTTTTTCGCGGCATGAAAATGCATTACAGAATCACGAAGCAGCCATAAAAGAACTGCAAATTATTATTTATGAAAATCATGAGACCTTGCAAGCTAAATTTGACTCAGTTGCATCTACCGATTCGGTTACGCAACTTGCAAAAACTCAGGATAACTTAAAGGACACAGTAGATTCGATTTCAACACAAATGGACACTCTGACACTTGGTTCAGAAAAACACACTGAGGAAATGTGTTCATTATCAGAGAAAGTAGTTGAACTTTCGGATCAGCTAAATAATTTATCTACGAAGGTAGAAGATAATCTGAATGACGCAAAACCGGTAGTCTTTAATGACACAGAACAGAGCGAACAAATTAGGAAACTGAAACAAAATCTGAATCAAATTGATACGCAACACCAAAGAGAAATCCGGGAAGTACAAGATCAGCTGACACAGGTAATACAAGAATTACGTATTTCAGAAGACACTCGCGCTCCAACACGGGAAGAGGAACTTAGAAATACGCAAAAGCCACAAAATAATAACACAGGGCATTTCGGTAATTATGAAAGAAATTGGCAAGGTACACCGAATTTTGAGATGGAACCGCCGACACGACGTAACTATGACCGAGATGCTACTCGCCGACACGATGATTTTGACTATAAGCTGTTCATTACTACACGTAAATTCAAAACGTTTAAGAATTCTGCCAACGACATTCATCCACAAGCGTGGCTCCATCAATTCTCTCATTGTTTCCCTCCCAACTGGTCATTGGAGCACAGGTTAGAATTTATGTGTGGCTACTTAGAGAATGAACCAGGTGTAAGAATGCGATCGGTCATTCACGATTGTCACAGTGAAGGAGATTTTTATCATGCCTTCCTCTCAGCGTATTGGTCTCAAGCTACACAAGACCGTGTAAAACATAACATCATAATGATGAAACACTTCGAACAATCTGAATTTTCCAGTCTTGTGAAATATTTTGAAGACATGTTGCACAAGAATCAATACCTGTCAAACCCATACAGCCCCTCAGAACTCATCCGCATTTGCTTAATCAAACTGCCTAAACATTTACGACATATTATTTTAGCAGGACGTTGCAAAGACGACATTGAAGCTTTTCAGGGACTGTTACAAGAATTAGAAATTGACACAGACAGTCGCGGGATGCGAAAACAGGAAAACAATCACTACAGGTCACATCCGTCACAATTCCGTGACGACAGAAACGATAACTGGACGCGACAAGGCTATTCTCACCACACAAATCGTGACCAAAATAGACACCACCCGTATGACAACCGTTGGCAGAGTAGTAATAATTACAGGGAAAGATCACCTCTCCGCAGTAATGACTATCACAGAGACAATCAGAGAAACAGACAATATGGGAACCAAAATAATTATTATCAAGGGAGACAGAATAACTTCAGACGCAACGGTCCAGCGCGCAGTTACGATTCAGGGAGAAATTCTCCACCACGTGACCGACAAGAAAGATACTATCAAATCTACCGACATGACGACAGACGATATGATCGTAACGACAGACCTGAATTGCATCAGAACTGGCGAGATTTAAACAGAGCAGAGCACTCTCGTCACGATGAAATTGTAGAAGTTAGGTCTCCAAATCCCAATAACGACGCGCGCAAACAAAGAGACAATAGGCAATGACTCACTCAGCTGGCAGCCACAATACGTACTTATGAAACTGACGGCGCAGCTGCCGTAGCTAGTAATTACGTAAAAATGGAAGACATTAGGGACATCTTACTCCAGGAACAGGACGTAAAACATAACAACATTGCATATCCTGTGATTCACATTACTGTAAATGACGTAAAATTTACGGCAGTACTTGACTCTGGCAGTCCCATTTCAGTAATTAGTGAAACAGCTTTTAGCAAGTGCAACAAATCGAACGATTGCCCCACACTTCCGTTACGTAAGATTAAATTACAAGGTGCAATCTTTGGAAAAAGTGTAGATGTACGCCAACAAACCAACTTAGTATTCTTTTGTCAAAGCCACAGCTTCTCTATGAACTTTCTTATTGTTCCACTATTGTCGACGGAAATTATACTGGGAGTAGACTTTTTGAATGAATACAAAGCAGTCTTAAGCTTTCACGATGCTGAAATAAGTTTAGAGAAAGAAGGTAAGTCAATAGCTTTGAAATTTGAAGACTGGCTCTCAAACCATGATGAGGAAATTAATCGGCTTTACCTTCTGTTAGATAACAGTTCGGAATTTTCTACGGAACTAGACACTAACAATCACTCTGCAAGTACTGACAGGGATGACATCGACGGCATATTTGAAATTAATGAGTTAATTCAGAATAAAATTCAAACAATTGAGAATTGTAATGACACTGATAGGCAGGACCTTTTTGAGATTTTACAAGCACATTCCACAGTTTTTACTCACAAAACAGGAACAATCAAGGGATTTCAATACCAATTTCGTGTTCGTGAGCATACAAAATTTTGTGTTAGACCATACGTAATTCCAGCACATTATAGGGACCGTGTTAGAACAGAAATACAATCTATGCTTGACGAAGGCATTATTGAGCCTGCAGTAAGCTCATACAACAATCCGTTACATGTTGTTGAGAAGAAAAATGGATCGATCAGACTTGTCTTAGATTCGAGACAAATCAGTACTATCATTATTCCTGAAACAGACAGGCCGCAGACGATGGAAGAACTTCTTCAAAATTTTAATGGTGTAAAAGTGTTGTCTTCCATTGATCTCAGATCCAGCTTTTATCAGATCGAACTTCATCCAGAATGCAGAAAATAGACAGCTTTCCTTTGTTTCGGCGTTTGTTATCAGTTTCGGAAACTTCCCTTTGGTTTGAACATTTCTTCAGCAGCATTCATTCGCGGGCTAAATTCCATATTACCTGAGTTCTTAAAACGTCACATCACCTTATATGTGGACGATATTCTAATAGCAGAAGCTTCATGGGAACTACATAATCGCATCCTCAACAGTTTGTTACGTATTTTTGCAGAATCTGGAATTACAGTTAACTTGGAAAAGTCTGAATTCGGTAGGTCAAAGGTGAAGTTTTTGGGACATATTATTTCTTCTGAAGGCATTCAGCCGGATCCTGAAAAGTTAGAAGCAATCAGAGCCATTCCAGTTCCATCCACAAAAAGACAAGTCCACAGTTTTCTAGGTCTCGTAAATTTTTACCGCCGTTTTCTGAATATGCAAATTCTAGTTACACCAAAACTTTGTTCTCTCACTGGAAAAAATACTATTTGGAACTGGGACGAACAAGCACAGTTGGAATTCAATTCTTTGAAAGAAGCGTTACTTCACGCGCCAATACTAGCTCATCCTGATCTGTCACAAGATTTCTGCCTTAGCACGGATTCTTCTAAAGTCGGTCTTGGTGATCATTTATTTCAAGAAGCCACAGAAAATGACACTACTGTTCAGAAAACCATTGCTTTTGCTAACCGAGTGCTAACAAAATCTGAAAAAAATTATTCCGTTACTGAATTAGAAGCTTTAGCTATCGTTTGGGCATTTAACAAATTCCGTTTCTTTCTTTCTGGTAAGCACGTAAAAGTATACAGTGATCATCGTGCATTACAATTTCTTATGTCTTCAAAATTAAATCATGACAGGTTAAAACGTTGGGCATTGTTTCTGCAAGAATTCCGCTTCACAATAGTCTACATTCCCGGCAAGGAGAACATTGTTGCGGACGCACTGTCACGCGCACCGGCTGGGCATGAGAAAAGTAACAAAGAAGGCAACCTCGAGAAAAATTTCAGTATTCTTTACATTCAGAAAGTCGCCTTTGAAAACTTCATCACCACATCTTTAAAAGACATTGCTCATGAACAAGATAAAGATCCGATTTGGAGAGACATCAAAAGTAAATGGCATGAAAAGACACACACTCAGATTCGGCATTATTACCTGGTTAGAAACAACATACTCTTCAAACGCTGCACTGTTGATGACAAGCTATGGGTACTTTGCATTCCAGACGATTTTGTTAATAAGCTCATTTGGTACATTCATTTCAGCTACGCACATTTTGGCCCACGAAAATGTTATCATATTCTTCAAACGACTTGTTATTTTAACAATATGGAAAAGAGAATTCGAAGAGTCTTGTCTATTTGTAAACTTTGTCAAAAGGCGAAACCATCTACTATCTCCCATAGTGCTCCGCTGTTTCCTATCATTCCTTCTAAATTAAAAGAATTTGCTGCTGTTGATCTCTTGGGACCGCTTGTCAGAACATCTAATGGATTTTCGTACGTTCTAGTCGCTGTTGAACTTACTTCAAAATTTGTTTCTTTCACACCGTTACGTAAAGCCACTGGACGGTCTGTATCCAACGCCTTTGTTAAAAATTTCTTACGTGAAGTTGGACACGTTAGCAAAGTCATTTCAGATAACGGACCGCAATTCAGATCTGCTGTTTGGTCACGCATGCTTCGCAACCATAAAATCAAACCTGTTTTTATTTCATTGTACTCACCACATTGTAACCCGTCTGAACGGATTATGAAAGAAATCAATAAGCTTTGCAGACTTTATTGTCACAGAAAGCATCAGCATTGGGACAGATATTTACACTTATTTCAAAATGTGCTGAATGAAATGCCTCATGATTCCACTGCTTTACCACCTACTCTTGTACTGAAGAATGTGGAACCTCCGAACAGAATCAGAGAGCTTGTACCTTTCCCGAATACACGTAAACTTCGACACAAAGACATAATTGATTTGGCTCTTAAAAATATAAAATCTGCAGCAGACAAACGGAGAAAACTAAACGGTAAAGCAAATGCAAAGAAATTATGTATTGGTCAGAAAGTTCTCTTTAAAGCTCATTCATTGTCACATAAGAAGAAACACTTGAGTCACAAATTCTTTCTAGTTTACAATGGACCTTACAGAATCCGACGTATACCACATGATAATTGCGCTGAAGTTGAAACTCTGCGTACTAGGAAGAGTAAAGGTTTACACCACATTTCTCATGTAAAACCATTTATTGACAGATAATCTGCCTTTTAACTTTGTCTTTGCCATAAAACGTTTCACTTCACGTTACTAGTATGCTTTAGAAACTGTTACCATGCAACAATGTTTGAAGTTAAATATCCAGCCAAGAACCAAGAGAAATTATTTAAACAGAAATTACGAATGCATTGTTATTGCGAACAGACGACACAGTGTAATTGTGTGTGTACATTCTTGCTTGTTAGTTGCACGATTAGAACATTTACCAGTACTGCTAATGAGATTTTAATGCAACATTTTGGTTTACTTGAAAATACATTCCGGATTTAAAGTACTTTCTGTGAGATACCAGATGAGACAATAGTTAGTTTATGTGACAGCTACACGATTTTATCACGACGCTACTAATGAGTGACAATTTACAATGTTGATTTTGCGGTGTTTCTGTTTTATATCTGCACAGTTTTTCTGTATTATTCTGGAAAGTAAAACATGTTTTAGTAGTAACTTTTATGGTATAGCTACAAGGAGTCAGCCTTTTCTGTAGCACAACAATACGTTACAGCACAGTACTTTTTTCATCACGGCAATAAGCGTAATAAGTATGATATCTATACGCAAAGCATTTCACTTTGTTTATCATGAGGTCAGTACATTGACTTCTGCAGAACTTAGCTTTGGGGGACGATAACTACGACACTTCCACAAAGATTATCTTACAGCAAGACGCATGTTTAGCGCTACAGGACACGTATTTGAGTGATCAATTTTGTACTAAAAACATTTATTTTCAAAGATATTTGAAATACAATGATACAAAGTTTTTCCGTGATACATTTCATTCCATTGCAATAATCTGTAGCACCTCAGGGTATAATTACATTAATCCTCAGGGGGGTACACGCTTACTTTGTGTACCATGTGTTTGGCAAGCACAAGGAACCCTAGCTAATATGGTATTTGCTTATACAACTTTACACATCGGTACCATATTTCTCTAACACACAATTTACACAGCTATCTGATCATTTAACTGAGAGAGACAAACATTTATTTTTACTATATCAGTGACAGATGTTTACGTAATTACACAGTTGGATAACTTCACACTTACGAAACTGTATTTTGTCTGTACTTTGTAAACTGTTCATATTTTTTCGGAACCATTGTGATACTATGAGAGCTTTGAATGATGTATTTGGTAAAGGGATTATGATTTTTAAAGTACGTTTGAGGCAGATGACACTTTTGACATGAGCAGAGAATTTTTTTAATTATTGGAGGAAGCTACGACGATTTTGAGATTTGACTGAGGTGTTATGATCTTATTTTTACGACGACGATGTGTATTATGCTGCTGAGGTATGTTTATGATTAATAGGCTGAGGCTATATGAGTTATTTGATTATGCTTCATATTTATAATGACGAAATATTGACGAGTGTCGATGGATACGTATATGTGTAATAAGGTAAGGAGTAATGAATAGTGGGTAGGGACTCTTGACTTGTGAAAAAGGATGTTGGAAACCAAGAATCATACTTTAAGAGTTATGACATGTGTGAATCATGTGTGAATGTATCACAATGCCACTGAACATTTTTTGGACACTGTTATATTCATAGGATTTTGTTTCTACAGATTTGCTACGCTAATTCTTGACCTGTGAAATATTTTTATGTGAGACTGTCACTGTAGCGCTAAATATTTCCGTAAGAAAGTTAAGTGACCACCTGCACGTAATGCGTCGCGGGCACCCAGCTGTGTCAGACGCCTGGAGAAAAAGCCATTATTGCGAGCCCTTTTCAGCGGCACAGGTAGAAAAAAAAGGGGACGCCATTAACCTCGCTTCTGACAGTCCTTTGTAGTAAGCATCGCAAAAACGACACGGTCGAACTTGAAAACATGATTTTTGTAATGCGTTGTGGGCACACAGCTGTTTCAAACACCTGGAGAACAAGCCATTAGGGTGTGCCTTTCATCGCTAATGCGACACCCTCGTTACTTGAAAACATATGATTACTCGCACTTTGTGCTAATTACTGAAATGCTTATGAATTGATGGGAAATATTCGTACATCTGCACACCAGATTACGACAAGCGTCTTTCTACGAGAGTTGAGAGAATTTCTACTAACTTATGAAATGTCACATGACTATTGAATGATATTTTTATGCTTTGGTTTGCGTAATTGCTTATTTCATTTGATACCGGTTTTTCAGCTGTGTTGCAGCATTGCTTTTATAAAATGAAATGCATTTGCTAATGTGAACACTTTCTGTCAACAGATCTATTAAATAATTATTTTATGATCCACATTCTTTAAAAAAAGGTGCACTTGGAAAGGAAAGAACAATGAGAAGGAACTAGTAACAGTAACACATAATTTTCTTTTCAAGTACTTGGTAATTTCTTTTGTAGAATAAATTGTGATGCATCACTCTAATGTTAGGATGTGACATAGGTATTAGACATGGCCATTTTAGTGTAATATTTTTTCTGCTTGCGTTATGTCATGTTTAGGTATAAGTTGCTACTGTTTGCCAGGCATAGTGTTATTGAATTTGACTTTTGCTCATTTATGCTGCTAGCTTTGCCAATTTGCATTTTTTGCATTGCTGTTTGTGTTGATTTGTTATGTGATGCTGCATTGCCTCGTCCCTTAGTTTAGCATCTGAGCTCAGTAGATTTAAGTTAGCTTAAGAGGGGGTAGCCTCTAAGAGAATGAGTTGCGATGAATTGGAAGAAATGCATTGAGAAAACAGGTTTAGGTAGGATTTTCTTGGAAATAAATGTTGAGGTAAGAAATGTGTGAACATATAAATACAGAAAGCATGCTTAGATAGAATTTTTTTGGTGGAAACAAAGGATGAAATAAGAGGAAAGATATATGAAGTTTTGGGTTGGACTGCAGTACCAAATGTTACACTGAAAACGAACCCTGTCCTTTCCTATTGGTGTTATCCCACTATGTGTTTGTGTACCCTTGTGTATTTGTTTTCTTCCTGTCTCTGTGTAGTTTCATAGAATTTTTTCTTCTTTTAATATTAAGCTACATACACTATGATGAGGAATACTGTCATCCTCGAATATAATTGGCATTAATAATATGTTATTACTTTGTAAAGATGTTCAGACATTATTTATTCTGTTTTGTGTTAATGCTCATGTGTGAAGTTGGTGTTTCGAAAGTTATTCTGATCTTTTATGTATGTACTCATGTCATTATTCCTGGAACACTGACGTATATGTTATTTCGATTCTTTTGTAAAGCTTGTACTACAAATGTTCTCTGTATTGTTATGTTCTTTAATGATGTATTTTGTACCTTTGTTATTGTATTTTTATGTTACCAAATTGTAATTGTCACCAGTTCATGATATTATTAACTTGTTAGTTACATTTCACTGCACACGTTTCTGTTGGTCATAGTATGTGGACAATATGTGAGAAGTAGGGACTGTTAGTGTTTGCACGTGTGTTAATAATTCAGCAAGGGACTGGATAACAGCATTGCTGGTTCTAAGAACAATTTAAAAAACTTTGTGAGTGCACAAGTGGTGGTTTATGGACTTGCTATATTGTCCGCAAGACTCTTCAGTGGTGATTGTGCACCAGCACAGTCACAACAGATGGCTGCTGGCCATCTCTTCAAGGACTACAGTGGGTCTACATCTTTGATGATCCATCAATACCATTATCTCTACAAGGACTGCAGTGGGTCTGCACCTCTGGTGGCCCACCAATACCATTATCTCTACAAGGACTACAGTGGGTCTACATCTTTGATGATCCATCAATACCATTATCTCTACAAGGACTGCAGTGGGTCTGCACCTCTGGTGGCCCACCAATACCATTATCTCTACAAGGACTACAGTAGGTCTACATCTTTGATGATCCATCAATACCATTATTTATACAAGGACTGCAGTGGGTCTGCACCTCTGGTGGCCCACCAATACCGTAATCTCTACCAGGACTACAGTGGGTCTGCTCTGTGATGACCTACCTACCAATATTCATCAAAACTTCGACTGACTCTGCAGTGGGTTTGCTCTGTTGTGGCCCATTACCTGTCAGCATGTCGAGAGTCAGCACTGTCTTTCCGTTGGAAGGACAACACTACTTCTTCAAGACTGCATGGAAATCCACTACTTCCGTGTGCATTTTCTTCTACTGCTCAGACTTTGAGAAAAACACTATTTTAACGTAATGAATGATCAGGACTCTCTTTATGGACTGTGAGAAAATTTGAGCTTTTGACCAACATAATATCAATAAGTGTGTGCATTTGATTTCTTTGTTATTGTAATTATGAAAAATTTTATCAAATCATTATTGGCCACTGCCCAAAAAAAAATTTTGTAAAATTTTTTGTGGGGAGCGTGGGGGCTATGTAAGTAGGCTGTTTATGTTTTCTCTATGTAAGTAGGCTGTTTATGTTTTCTTATTGGCAACGTTACGTAGCGCTCGATATGAAAATCACTGGCTGTGCTGTGTGCAGTCTGTGGCTAGTTTGCATTGTTGTCTGCCATTGTAGTGTTGGGCAGCGGCAGCTGGATGTGAACAGCGCGTAGCGTTGCGCAGATGGAGGTGAGCCGCCAGCAGTGGTGGATGTGGGGAGAGAGATGGCGGAGATTTGTAATTTGTCATGAACTGCTATATTTATATATGATGATATCAAGGTAAATACATTGTTTGTTCTCTATTAATATCTTTCATTTGCTAAATATCCCTATCAGTAGTTAGTGCCTTTAGTAGTTTGAATCTTTTATTTAGCTGGCAGTAGTGGCGCTTGCTGTATTGCAGTAGTGGGAGAAACGAAGATTATTGTGAGGTAAGTGATTTAGTGATTTGTGAAGGGTATAGTTTAATGTTAGTCAGGGCCATTCTTTTGTAGGGATTTTTGAAAGTCAGATTGCGTTGCGCTAAAAATATTGTGTGTCAGTATAAGCACAGTCGTGTATAATTGTTCAAAGGGGACGTTTCAAGGGATTTGTCACACTTATGTATTTCATTTTATAGCTAGTCACTCTGTGCATAATTAAGGTAAGTATGTGATTACCCCACCCACTGATCTACTGCTAGTCCGAAAATTCGCATTCATCACCTCTGTTGTCAACAGTTTAGCTAGGGTGGTTAATTAGGAAAGAGGGATAGATGGGTAACTAGCCATCATCATTTCTCACTCTCTTTAATAGCGAAAGGGGCTTACACAGAGAATGGCAGTGGTCACCCTGTGGGTGTTGTGGCAATGGGAAGTTATTTCTGATACTAGTCTCGACTGGGAAACTTTTATGTGAATAGAGAACTTCACGTATGTTACTCTCTGCTGGAAATAATGTCTTCAAAAAGTAACTTCGAAATTTCCAGAGGTCCAGCAGTTAGCCCAGCTTCGTGACAGCGTAGCGGGCGAAGTACTGAGTGCTGAGTATCCATCAATTTCCATTGGTCGATTTCGGGAACCACGCCAATAGGCCGATTCCAATTCCATGGAATGGCTCTGCTGCAGGGAGAAGTGGTAGCAGATGCCCTAGAGCTAATTGTACCACATGCTTCTGCCTCTATCATTCCTTACAGTAACTCACATGCAGACTAATGGATTGGTGGAGACATGGACAATGATACCTGTCTTGATTCTGTCTTGAGCCGCCACGAATCCCAGGTGACCAAATGTAGGAGCATCATGGAAATACTACACGACAACTGGCCTTCGACGTGCTGGGATAGTGAGCAATCATTTCTGTTCCAATGGATCATAAGTCCTCTTATGGAATTTTCAGTTCATTAATTGGGATTCTCGTTGGCTGGTTCGTCCTTCAAGGCATCTATCGTTTTCAGCAGTGCTGGATCTTCTATTTGTCCAGTAGCAATGTCATTTAACAAATCGACCACTGAGGTTACATCTATGCTGCTGTGTTCCATCAAAGGATTCCTTGGAAGGCAGTAGGCGCCCTTGTGTTTGCATCCATTATTGTATACCACTGTACTCCTGAAGCGTTAGTGCTCATATCGACAGTTGGTCCTACAGATCTTGCTGTCTAGTGTAACGCCCCGAGGACAGAAAATCCCAATTAATAAACTTTGTGGAAACGTAAACTAGGGGAGTGAGTCACCTTGACAGTGACGGCAACTATTGACGATGAAACCTACACTGGCAATATTTTGATTAACACCTATATTACTCAAATTCTGAGAATATCATACAAAGTGGGGAGATAAAAGGAAAGGATTATCATAGATTCTTTATCAAACATCTATAGGATAAATTCAAAATCATATGAACGAGGGTTAAATCCAACAAAATAATTCAGTCAAAGATACCTTTTACCATGGAAGAGAGTTGTAGCCACATCGAAAAGGAAATTCAATGGGGCTACTGTGCAACTCGGATATGGAAATGTGCAGTTAGTTAGTTGCTCATGAGTCTCTCTGGAGTACTTTTGCGATAGTTATCTGGACGCAAAACCTATTAGATTGTTTCTGTTTTGGAAGTTTGGTAATTCGTGAGGTACAGACTGAAGTATTGCTCAGTCATTCGCCTGATGAAAGTAAATCTTTACCGTTCTCAACGCAACGGGATAGTGAGACGAGTATTAGACTTCAATTGAGTGATACTGGTTTATCGGACTTAGCCTCCGTACTAATAAACAGTTACAAACCTTGAGAGCAATAGATCAAAGACGGGAAAACAATTCGTAGTAGGACACAATAAACCGAAGGCACGAAGAAATACAAGTACGCCGATTAGTCAAAAGTTGTCTTCAGCGTCACGATTGCTGAACTGAATAGAAGTTAATCTTGACTGATATATCGGTGTGGGTGTGTTTTAGGGACAATCAATTAATTACAGAAAGGAAAATAAATTCTGAGTCAAAAGATAATTCTTACGTGTCGCCAAACTCATTAAACGGACAATACAATGTGCATTAATGCAAGTTGATTGACTTTTTAAACATTTTAAGTGACTAAGTGAGTACATGAATAATGGACAGTGAAAAGTGATTAGTTTGAACCTGTATTACGGCTTATTAAGAAATAAACATTTACTCCAACGTAAGTTATCTCTGGAGTTACGTCGGACCGTTGTTAATAACTTGATGTAGCAACGGAATTGTAGACAGCAAAATTTCATTCTTGCTATGTATGATGTGAAAAACGACCATAATGATGAAATCAAGAATCAAGATTTTATTTCATCATGGAACTAACCGGGCACCAAAATAAAAATAAACTATTGCAGTAAACCATTTTGCACAAGCTGAAAAGACTGTTGCAGAAAGATAACAGAATATTTCTAAACCACGCGAGGAGTTGTGTTCCTACGAGTGTTACAGGTGCTGTTCCAAGTCATACCGACCGGGACGAACATCGTTACGAGTCGCGTCTCCCCCCGGCGAGTGAAGAAGGACGGAAGGGACGTCACACGAGTAACCTAGCATATAGAATAATATTCCATCATAGCGGTGACTAATTCGCCAAATAAATACGACTGGAAGTTGTTGATGGCCCAAGCAGCTGTAAGGCATTCTTTCTCAGTTGTTGGGTAGGTCATCTCTGGCTCTGAGAGTACACTGGACGCATAAGTTGTGGCCTTTTCAGTACTTCCCGAAATTTGCATTATAACTGGACGTATCCCACATTTGCTAGCAGTGATTTGAAGCTCGGTCGCGATATTTTTGTAATATTAATGCAATGCTAGTAGTGCTGACATTAGCGCCTCTTTAAGGAGAGGAAATGTCTCTCTTATATCAAATCCCAGGAAAATTAGGCGTCTACCTGCAGTAGAACTTGCAAGGGATACACGTTAATGCAAAAACTTTTATCAATCGACAGCAGTATGGGCACATTGCGAGAAAACATTTGACAATAAGAACGAGTGACTGCTTTTATTTTTCTCTAAATCGTGATGGATTCCTTTGCCATTCGTTATCTGTACAAATATTTTTATTTCTTTGGTGGTAAAGAGGCAATTTTCTATATTCAGATGGATGTCTTCTAAGTTAATGCACTTCAACATAGTTGTCTGATAAATTAGATGTTTTTAGATGTCACCGAAGGTACGACAATATTGTCCATATAACAAAGAGCCATCGTCCATCTACGATGTCCAAGCAGGTTAGCAGTCATACATTTAAATTTGGCTGAAGAATTCCACAGTCTTAACATCATAACCATCAGAGACTGTCAGGAGTTATGAATGCAGTCTGTTCCCAGTCAACGTCTATTTGCCAGTACCCTGGGTCGATGTGGAGGAGGAGGAGGAGGAGATTAGTGTTTAACGTCCCATCGACAACGAGGTCATTGGAGACGGAGCACAAGCTCGGGTTAGGGAAGGATGGGGAAGGAAAGCGACCGTGCCCTTTCAAAGGAACAATACCGGCATTTGGCTGAAGTGATATAGGGAAATCACGGAAAACCTAAATCAGGATGGCCGGACGCGGGATTGAACCGTCGTCCTTCCGAATGCGAGTCCAGTGTGCTAACCACTGCGCCACCTCGCTCGGTTGGGTCGATGTCCATAGCTGATAAATAATTAGTGCCTATTAAGTAGTCCAGGGTGTTAGTAGGTAAACATAATTATTTACGATTTTGCTCAATCGTAGGTAGTCCATGGGGAAGTGAAATGTGCAGTCCTTCATCAGGATCACATGGGAAGACCATAGACTCTGAAGGTTTAATTATGTTATCATGCAGCACCTTTCCCAGTTCCCCCAGAATTACGTATGGATTAGCCAACGACACTCTATACCAGTGCTGGCTACTAGGTGAATGGTCCCCAGTGCTGGTTCACACTCCAAGTGTGAACGCATTCGAAAACAGGCACGGAACGGCAAACACTAACCGACCTTGTTTTTTGGTCCGGTCAAATCCTACTGGCAATTCGATAGTATCTTCTTCATCTGCGTTGTCTGTAGTGGTACTGTTGCAGGATTCCTCGTCGATGACACTTAGCTGCCATTTCTGGCCTGTTTCGATTGTCCCTATGCACATACCTTAAGGCTGATCGTAACAGTGAAACAAACTTGTCATTGACCACCTATAAAGCATATTATGGTCGCTGGAATATAGATTTCTTTTGTAAGTCTGGATAGCTTGTCGCAATCGACAAAAGCTTTACACTTTGAGTGAGCATCTAGATTGAAGGCTGAAGCTCGTATCATAGATGATGGGATAATGATGTATTCAACGGCAGACAATCGCCCAGCGCAAACAATTTACATGTGGTTGCTGGAACAGGTTAGTCCATCTGGAGCTGTAATCTTCCACCGTCTTTGACTGCTAGTGATACATGCAAAAATCAAATCCACGACTCGACAACAGTGGCTGCATGCATATTTGGAATATGAGTAGTAATGCAACTGTGCCACCCCAGTACAACCTACCCGTGACATTATTACGGGGTATTAAATCCAGCGCTATATATACCAGCTGTGCCACCAGTAAATTTCTCCATCCTTGGACTGGCTGCAGGTGGTGACGATGATTCGCCAAGTGTGCCTGAGTGCACGCCGCTGCTGCACTGTCCTCAGATCTGCTGCATTGTGTTCAGACGATCTTTTCAATGTTATGGTCCTCCACACCACTTCCGTTTTTAGCTTCAAAACGTTCTCCACATTCATTATTCCCCAGTCTGCGCCATCTGCTGTTTTACGATGCTTTCCTAGCTTCTCTGTTTATTCCACCCTCTATTGTTTGTTTTTCCACCATGCCCATCTCCATTATTTGGCCAATGATTGTTCCCGTAACCTTCTTTCATCTAATGGTTTCCTTTTTTTGAATATCCGTTCCTGTTATTGTAATTATCTTGCCACCACTAACATTGTGGTTTGCGAAAGTGTCCTTCACAATCGTGCGAAGCTGTGCTGAACGTTAAACGCAAACTCATGTTCATGTAGCATGTTACAGCAAGCATTTATGTAAACATTGCATTTCCCAGCTAAAATTTTTTGGTAATGAAGCGAAGTGTTGTATAGAAGTGCTTGATTACATGTCCACAAACTGATATTTCTTGATCGTGAATTCTAAGAATCTTCCTGGGCTCTTGAATCCTGATACTCCATAATCTTATACTGCTCTGTGTTGTTGACTCCATGTTGTAGTTCTGAAATTGCTTCATGACTATTCTTATCAGTTTGTTTACTAGTTGTAAACGCTTCACTCACCACACATCTTCATTCCTCCGCTTTGTTTACGGCCTGATTCACATGTTGCTGAATTTTTTTGGTTTCCATCCTTATCGCTCGAATACTGTTCCATAGAATCTGTTCCTTCTGTTTATTTTTATTTCTGACCTTTTCCACCCTGTCTTTAACATCTTGACTACTCTTCTGCACCACATTTTTATTTTTTTTCTCTGATCTTTCAACTGTCCCCCCTTTCGTTTTAAAAAGTCTGTTAAGTCGAACCTCCTTCATTGCTACTTCTACCTGGAGAATGTAGCGAGTCTATGTCAACTGCACGTTGGTTTAATTACTGTTACTCTTTTGGATTACGTTTGATTATCACTGCCTGGACATATACGAGTACAGCCTTTCTCGTAACCTCTTGCATATTCTCATCCTTCAAACTGTCGTAGTTTCCTAATTGACGGTTATTTGCAATGTTATAGTCATGCTCATCACCTATCGGATCTGACAGCTTTGCAGGATGAACTGTATGTTGCTCTCCTGACTCACGTAAATTCATATTTCATGCAGTTCCACCACATTGTCAATTTTAATACAATTCCGTTCTAACTCGCGACACGCCTTACTCCTTGTTAACATTCAAGATTTATGAACCTAACCCCGATACATAAATTACTACACCTCTCCTACCATGTAAAGGAAAAAGAAGAAGCAATCGACTTCTCATATTATACTAAGTTGTCCTACATATAACAATACTCCTCTATAATTTCAATGCTAGCTTGCAAATCGGTGAATCCTCAGTTGTCGGACCGTACCCAAAATCCACGTCTCTGAGCGCTATGGGACTTAATTTCTGAGGTCATCAGTCCCCTAGAACTAAGAACTACTTATACCTAACTAACCTAAGGACATCACACACATCGATGCCGGAGGGAGGATTCGAACCTGCGACCGTAGCGGTCGCGCGGTCCAAGACTGTACCGCATCCAGGACTATATTACATAATCATGCAGTCCGTCTGACCTCTATCAGTCCACAAGATGACTGCTTACTAGCCACCGACTTACTCATGCCACACACGAGCCTTGCAGTTCGACCACCTGATCCACCTTTTCTATTCCCGCGTACCCAGTTCCGTTGCGGAGGAACTTCCCTCCAAGTTTTACTTGATTACAAACCTATTTCCCCTGTCCATGAACCAATATTAGAATAGTAGTATTAACTTTTACATTCTTTTACAGCACACTACATTTGAATTCACATCCATAAATTAATGACAATAACATCAATTATCATAAATAATGAATAATATATTATGTTCCAGGCACAGCTGCTAATGAAAGAGATGCTCTACTTATTGAAAACTCGGTAAACCAAATTAATGTGGCCCCTATGCATAGGATGGGCCTAATAAAAGTGACCCACACAAGTGGATACGATTCGAAGTGAATGGTGCTCGCAGTGGATCAGCGGGAAGCCGTTGTGAAAATGGTTTGGCCAGATGTTTGCTGAGAAGGTTAATGGTGTCAAAGTGCCAGCAAAGAATGCCATGCAACGCTTAGACCCAAAATGCCATAAGACAATTTCTGTTTTGAACAAGACAAAAAACATTACCAAACGTGCGCGCACACTAGATATTGTGGCTGCATTCACCAAGAAATGCTTCAGAATCCTACCAAATCAACTATCTTCCTTTCCTCTGCCTTGGTTCTTGGTATTCGGGAACTTTAGTTTGCGGCCACTTTTATTTGTCCCGCCCTTCACGTACTGAAGGAGAAACAGTGTTATTGAGATTACATCCCATTCCTGTTGGGAAATTAGTGTACTTGGCTCATACTGAAACCAAAATCAATATAGCTAACTTTCGTAAAATGTAGGATAGCAGTAGTGTATAAAACAGGACATGTTGTACATAATTTGATATGTGACATACCACTGGAAATCTAATAATTGTAATTAACTAGTGAATAACCTAAAACTTGCTTTGAAAAAAATTTGAAACAGTAACAATTGCACCTTTTTGGTATCAATGTATGATAGCATACACCGACAGACACTCTTAAACACCATGAAAGAATTTGAAATACCATTAAAATTAATCAAATTAGTTAAAATGTGTTTGGAAGAAACCATATGCACAGTTAAGACACCTGCAGGAGAAACTGAAAATTTTAAGGTGTACACTGGACTGAGACAAGGGGATGCCATCTCACCTATTCTATTTAATATTACCTTAGAGAAGATTGATAGAGAATTCACCAAAACTAATCCACAAGGGATCCAACTGCAGGGACAGAACATTACTAGACTTGCTTATGCAGATGATGTAGCCTTAATAAGCTCTTCAAAAGCTGAATTAATCAGGATGATGCAAAATTAATACAAAATAGCTGAGAAAGCTGGACTTATGTGAATGAAGAAAAGACAGAATATCTAGTCATAAGTAAAAAACTCCAAAAGAATACACCACTGACCGTAAATAGTCTCACTTTCAAGGCAGTTGACCACTTCAAGTACTTAGGGAGTCTTTTTAGCAGAGACAATACAGCAGAAATAGAAATAGACGCCCGTCTAGCAGCAGCTAATAGAACTTTTTACAGCTGTATCAAAATTTCAAGGATGAGATCACTTAGTACTGAATTCAAAATCCGTTTTTATCAGTCAACTATTGTACCAGTGGCATTATATGGATGAGAAGCTATTACATTCAGGAAAAAAGATGAAGAAAAACTGTTGATATTTGAAAGAAAAATACTAAGAAAAATATTTGGACCAATCTTCAATGAAAGTGTCATGGAGTGGAGGATAAGGAAAAATGAAGAACTACGGGCGCTGTACAAACATAGTACCATTGTGGAAATGTTAAAGAAGAGAAGACTGAACTGGGCTGGTCATGTAGCAAGGATGCCGGAGAACAGACTACCCAAAATAGCATCCACTAACAAATTAGAAGGAAAGAGAAGAAGAGGAAGACCTCGAATTAGGTGGATGGAGAATATCCGGGAAGATGCAGCTAGGATGGGCATCAACTCTGATTGGACAACAATTTCCCTGGATAGAAATAATTGGAAGAGGCTCGTAGAGCAGGTGTATGGTCGATAAGGCCTTACCCACGTGTAAAGTAAAGTAAGGAAGTAAATTTTTCCTCACTTCAGGGTTCTAAGGTTAATAGTACATCTGACAGTAACATCAAAATCCAAGGGGAAGGAATGAAGGCACTTTCAGCAAAACATTTACTATAATCAGATTTATTTGGAAACCAAAATTTTGTCGAATTCGCATCTACTTACGTGGGGTGTCAGCAAACTGTTATTCGAGGAGTAACTTTGTAATTTGACGAACAGGAAATACTTTCTGAGATCGAATCATGTGCTAATGTGATTGGCGAGAGAACATTCTCCAAGAAAATATTAGTGACGGGGATTCAGCTACTGCTGGAAGTCAAACAAAAGGTTTGACTTTTAATTGACAGATTTTTCTCAAATATGTTTATCTCCCAGAGACATGGTATAAACTGCATTCATATCTTACGCCTGACCGCCAATTTTAAAATTGCCTCAATTTGGGCCGTATCAGCAGGCAAGGCCGTAGTCTCGACATATGTAGTAAAGTGGCACAGGACAGCGGTCAACTGACTGTACAGCTACTAATTTAAAGTGCTTGCATTGTTTTGGAGGCCACCTGGCTAGAGTTAGGAACTGCCCTGTTTTATACTGGTAGCTCCAGTAAAGCGAGTTTTTCATACTCAGTAACATTTAGTTCAAAGAACCTGAAGTCAGATTCTGTGAAAATCATATGCCACTGTCACAGTAGACTCTCTTATTGACAGTAACTATTAACATATATTCTATTCTGAAATGTGAGTCGACATTTTTTGTATACAGAATTATAGCTCATTCCATGCTTTTCATTGGACTCTTCATGAGCAAGCTGAATTCTCTTCACCATCGATACCTCAGCACCTTCCCCTGACATTCATGTACACGTAGTGTTTACCGGTAAATCGACAGTTTAGTAGACGTGATGGATTCCAGAGGATTCCAGACTCAGGAAGCTTGAATGCTGTCTTTCGACTGGAGAGGATGTGTCGGAAATCCTATGAAGTTAACGCCTGCGTCATAGCTCAGACGATGGAAAAAATTAGTGGCAGTAATCAATCGACAGATTACACCTGGAGTTTGATATTTAATATTTTGTGATACTCTCTACCAGGGCTGAGTTAGACATCAATGATTTCCTTAAAGGAATTATAAGTATTATTTCGAATCGTGGTTTTCAGGATCGCTCAGTGGAATGTTCTGTCAGCCAGTCAACCACTGTCAATAGAGAGATCCTGCTAAGTGAACCTCAAACAAAGCTTACATTTCAGAAACGTGGGTCAGACAGGACGGAAATATCAAGTTAGAAGGTTCTCTGTCATTAGGTATTATACACCAGACGGGAAAGGAAGAGTAGCTATCCTGCTACGGAAAGAAGTTGCATTTTCGGAAATATGGATCAATTCCCCTATCTCAGTGCTGACTACAATAGTATGAATTAAATGAAGTTGTGTATCGTTCACTATGTTATCTGGCTATTGCTCCCCCAGTAGCTAGATAAGCGAAGCAGTCCCAGATCTCTGTGGGGATTTCAACGCCCACAGCACGAGTTGAAGAGATTCGTACACAAAAACTTTGAGTATGTAATATAAAATAATCAGTTTGTTATCCTCAATTATGGTTCTCCTCCCCTAGTGTCTCTTCCACGCAAAGGTCGCTGTGTTGTACGTCTCACATCACGATCGCCAGTAATCGTCAGTGTTTGCACTTGGACGATACGGTATGACACATTAGAATCAGTTATTTCCATGTTATTCTGACTATATAAGTGTCAGCAATAGACATGGCATTCTTTCCTAACACCCACTGGAACTTTTTTAACAAACATACTGGCAGTCATACACTAAATCAGTAGAGAATGCCGAAGTACCAGAAACTGGCACAGCCTATGTAACCTACTACGCGTTCTTCAAAGTATTAAATGGTGTGGTAGATCTCTCTATCCCCAAACGACATCATAAGTCGTTACAAACTAGAAACGTCGTGTTACGGTGCAATACGTGAGTTATTCGGAAAATAATGAACGATCGGTCACGAAATGGAAAACACAGACATTTTAAAAAGTAAATATTTGTAGCAAGATAAGTTATCGTGAAGAGGTGAATAGAGATACTAAGACGTCATATATGTGGAGCACAATAAGTAAGCTCAGGAAGTGTAACTGGAACCGCGACCAAAGCGGAATGAATGGCAACTGGTTGGAAGATGCGCTTGACAACTTGGCTGCTTCTTATGTCTTCTGTCCTGCTACTTCCTCAGTAGCCATAGTAGTCGACCATTTTCTGTAATGATGGTTTTAGTAGAGAGCGTTAAAGAAAGTTCGGAAGTCATCGACGAATTCTGCCCGTAGAATCGATTATGTTCACTGTTATACGCTCTCCAACGTGCCAGATCGTGCACTGAATGCACTTCTACGAATTTTCAACAACTTATAGATGAAAAGTCTTTTCAAGTAACAGATATAATACAATCCACATCTGTCTGCAACATCCGCTCTGCCCCTCTCTGAGTCCGGCATCAGAGCCCAACGCAAACCAATGGGAAATGGAACGGGTATTCTGCTGAACTGCCCTTGCTTATCTGCGGATGGCACAGCACGCAGAACTCGCCTAAATCGCCTTAGCCCACAGCTAGAACGTGCAATGAGATCTCCAAAAGTGTCTCGACGGAAGAAAAAGAAGTAATATCCTGCACATGGATTTAATGAGATGTAATTGATTTGGATATTAAATTGACACAAATTTGCATCTAAAAATATGGCTAATTTGAATGATAACGTATCGCCAGAATGAAAAGAAACGTGGCTTTCTGCTTCGCTGCTTTTCACATGGGCTGATCACATATCTCATGTAATCAAGAAAACAGAAAAAAACCATTAACGCGATGAGATCTGCAGCTGGAACTTGGTGGGACGCAGACGCTTACACTCTCTTCATTACGTCCAAGGTCTTTGGCCGCTTAGTCAAGGATTTTGGATGTTCTTCACATCAAACGCTGCCAAACGAGCACTTCATACATAAATTGAACGTCGTGCAATTCCGATGCCTGTGGACATGCCTTGGAGCAATGAGATCGACTTTGACTAATACCTCGGTATTTGGAGCCGCTGACCCTCCACTATACCTTCGACGTCTGTACTTGGCTGGAAATTTATTTGCCATAGGAGTGAGTAGCGCAGAAGAAAATTAATCCGAATCCCACGATAAATGAAAGACGATCTTCCACTCATAGGATCTGAATCGAATATCGGAAATCTTTGTCCTGTACTGTGGACAGCAGGAGACTCAGCCTGTATCATTGACCGTTGGACTGAAACAGACAACTCAAAGTAGACCCATCTGGAATTCGTATCAGATAATATATGGAAAACTCGATATTCACTATTAAAATTTCATGAAAAATTGGTGTGGCACAATCATTTCGAGTTGAAGTGGACCCAGTTTGTTCATTTGTATACTCATAGCTCAAGATATGAAGAGACTTCTGCAGTAAAGTAACCACATTTTAGGCAATTTCCTCTACCCCCATATGTATCAATTATTACGGCAAAAACGATTAGAGTGCTTCTCAAAAGTGGTTTGACGTGAACTAACACAAGGATCTCGAACCACAGTGGCAAGAGTACCAATTTCCATTTCCTAGTTAGTAATTTTCCTTTGCCGGATACGTTTCCGATCCGTTAAAGTTCCAGTTGTTCTCAATTTAAGATACACGTATTTAAATGTACGACGTGTCGGGTGAGTACGTTGAGGATATCTTGCAGCGTGTAAGTCTCTAGCTCTCGCTGAATTTCCTTGACATTCTCCGTAAATGAGAAGGTTATAGACTAGTTCTTCGAAGGAATACTTCATTAACATTTGGTGGATTCGACGATACTAGTCCTACCGTTCCTATTAGTGTTGCATTGCGAAACCTTCGAATGGTGTTTACATGTAAATTGCACATTATATACATACGCCGTATTCAGCGAATATTTACTATTTGCGCGATATACGAGAGAGAAATGTCAGAGCATGTGCTTCGGTTAGAGTCGAAGTGATAAGGAATACCACTCAATCCATGCTCCGAAAATTGCAGCACTGCGTTGATACCAATGGTCATCACTTCGATCCCCTTCTGTAAATGGACGTTCATTCCACGTTTTTGACAATCGTCGACCTTCGAAGACCTTACTGTTACACATCATTGGATTCGTCTCGATAGCCACTATCTGGCGCGACCCCACCTAGCAACAAAAACCAACGTCATATTATGGCCCCCCGTTTTACTATGGAACTTTTGTCCCACAAGCTTTTCCGCTCCTGTCATACTTTCGGAGATATTCTAGGTGGCAATAGTTAGTAACTCACCCTGTATATGACCAACAAATATATCAGGGACACTTCAGCTCTTCTAAAGCTGCCCATGTCGACTGTTGGTGCTGTGTCTCTGAAGTGGAAACTGCAAAAGACAACCAAACCTATACGAAGACAAGGCAGATCTCAAGTTCTGAAGGGCAGGGATTGTCTAGCACAGCGAGAAGTGGTTGTAAAAAGTTAAATGATCTCAGCCGGAGAAATCATTCGTGAATTCCAAAGTTATTCAAGCAGTCCAACTAGCGCAATGACTATGCCTATGGAGTTAAAAAGAATTGGGGGAAAGTGGTCGAGCAGTTCCTCTAAGTCACATATTTCTGTAGTCAATGCTAAGCGCCTCTTGAGGTCACGTAAAGAGCGACGCCATTGGAAATTGGATTACTGGAAGCAAATGATTTGGAGTGATAAATCAAGCTATAATCAAGGGCAATCCGATGGAAGTGTTTTGGTGTGGCGAATGACTAAAGAATGTTACCTGGCATCATGTGTAGCCGACAGTGAAACGCACAGGAGGTAGTGTCACGGTATAGAGTTGTTTCTCGCGATTAGTGTGTGGTTCCCTTATTACGCTTAAGAGAATTCTAGATGTGAGAGCGCTTGAACACATTTTGAAGCATTGTGTACTGCATACAGTAGGGGAGAGTTCGAAGACGATAACTGAAACAGCATGACAATGCATCCTTCCTTGAAGCAGCATTTATGAAGCGACGGTTTGTGGACAGTTATATTTCTGAAGTGGACTGGCCAGGCCAGAGCCCTGAACTGATACCAAAGGAACACCTTTAGGATGAGGTAGAACGTCGATTTCGCTACAGATTCTATGCCTCACATCTCTACCTTCTTTGGTTTCGGCTCTTGACGAAAAATGTGATGCAATTCCTCTACAGACATCGAGACCCTCATTGAAGGTGTCCCTGGCAGAGTTCAAACTATAATAAAAGTGTAGGTTGGGCACAACCGACATTAATTTCAGCGAACAGGTTTCAATTTCAAATGGGTGTGAGCATTATGGGACGTAACTTCACAGATCATCAGTTCCCTAGAACGCAGAACTGCTTAAACCTAACTAACCTAAGGACATCACACACATCCATGCCAGAGGCTGGATTCGAACTTGCGACCGTAGCGGTCGCGCGGTTCCAGACTGTAGAACCTAGAACAGCTCGGCCACTCCTGCCGGCTGCGAACAGTTGTCAGAATACTTTTGATTAGACAATGCCTCTACAGACAAATAAAAATCATCGATTTTTTAAGAATGTAACCCCATCATTACGGGAAAACTACGATCATGAAATCTTTCCATTTAAAACATGGTAGCTTGTTTTTACATTTTAATACTACTATGAGAAATCTAAATCTTAAGTTGGTCTGCGCTAATGCATACAAATTATAGTAGCATATGTCCCCTTGGTAGGTATCTTATAAAAAGTAAAAATACGCGTGAGCACCACTATCGTTCCCATGATCGATAGATCTCTCACTGGAAGCAGTGGACAATAATCAACAATAATTCCTAATAATGTCACTTAAGACGAAGTGTAGTAGTTTCACTATAACTAAGAATCAAAAGATGCTTTATACCGCCTCCGATGGTGGAAACGTGACGCCAAATAGATGTATAAAATACTAAATCGTGAAATCGAGAATACTTCCATGAAAACGGCCGAAATGCTGAGTACTTTCAGTTTCACTTTTATTTCTGGTGTGACGACTGTTCGCAAATTTCACATTTTAGTAGTTGTTCAATAACGCGATGCTTCTACGTTCCCTACCATTTTGACGATCATCAACGTGAATGGATGGGTCAGATACGACGATTCGCGATATAGTGGCTTTAACATAAGTGATGAACAATATGAGCAAGACTGTTGGAGTGTGCACGCACCTTTTCATTCTAGTAAGGAAAACTCATCCACGTACTTCCCAGCATCTACACTTTCCCCTTCTATGGTCTGTTTCATATAGAAGAGTCCTTGGGGCCGTTCTCATTAAGCCCTCCCTGTAATAGAACCGTAGCTGATATGACCTTTCATTTTAAGAATTTACAGAAACTTCTGTACCAACAGTTCAACTATGAGATTATATGCGCAGCTAGTTAACAATAATTTCCAACAATAGTAATAATCAGTACTTCAATTTTTCCTATATAAAAGTAGATATTTCTTTGCAGCGTTTCCTCGTGTGCCTTGTAGATGCTTGAGTCCCAAACTACCATACCATTAGCTACTCACTACGGGAGGCAGATCTACTTGCCAGAATAGTTTTCGTCTAGGCAAACCTCCCCCCACCCCCTTTTTCCTCGACCGTATAACTCCGATTAATCTACGACCTGGTACTGCTAGTAATAGCACACTGAAAGGTTAGTTTACATTATATTCACACAGCAACACCTTACGTAGCCACACGTCTAAATGACATTTGGGTAATTACTTGAAGAGAAAGTGCCCGCGTTCTTTGTAGCAATTCGGTACACAAGGAGTGCCGACGGAAGCACTAGTGTTACCGACTGGTCCACGGTAAAGGAGTGAAAAGGAAAAAATGATAGTCCGTCAATAAATACCCTCTCTCCTGAGATTCTTGGAACTTTTCCGTCGTAAAGAGCATCCCATGAAGTTTCGGGTTGCAGCTGGATAACGTTGACTTCTTGCCACGATATTTCGGCTGACAACCGTTCAGTCATCTTCAGGTGAATCATTTGCAACGGAGATTGCTTCTTCATATCACTACCCTTACACAAAAAAATTGGCGCGAAGACCCATGGATAAAGGCAGGCGCTGTATGAGGGACTTCTGTTGAGTTTCGGAAACCTCTACGCATATTGCTCCATCTGTGGCGTTCAGGCGGATGCGTAATAAGATACTACACACGCGCTCTCTGTTGGAATGCGCATTGGCGGAGTTAAAATTCAGACTTCTCAATTAATCAAATTAAATGACGTAGTCACTGGTCATAAAATGTTTTTCTCTGAATAAATTAAGGAAATCACCAGGTCCCACGCCTTATTCAGGTGAAATCCGTCATCACGATTAATAAGACCTTGTGCTAAACGCATTTTGATCAATTCCTTAACTACTGAATCCTAGACGAATTTCGTCGAGGCCAAGATTCCCATGGCGGAATAATACATCGCATGTCCTGTGGAGACATGATGTCCGGCTACGGCTGACTTACTGGGCTACGACAGGCGAGTGTGGCGATCATGTTCAACGCCTCTTTCACTCACTGTTTGCGTCGTATGACTAATGAAGGTTTGGCCACACTGATACGGTATTCTGTAGATTCAAGCACTCTGCAATCCCATACCGTCCTTTACTGAACCGAGACAAACACAAGTCTTTGTTGGTGGGCGGAATTTGACATGAAGTTTCCTTAAGGTTGTGCCTTATTGCGTTGGGTATGATCGCGGCAATCACATTTCACAGGAAAGTAACTCAGCCATATCCCAGCACTGTATCTCCACAGAACATTCCAAGGATTAATGTGTCATATAAATCTTGGTTTCGACTAGATCCTTCGGGGATTCAGTTAAAAAGGAATCGGAGGAGATATGTTTAGCAAAAGGTCTTATTAACCCTTAAACCGACATGTCTCTCGGATGTGTGTAACTAGAAACATGTGGTCTCTTAGACCTCGTAATTCTTTCTTATCATTTAACTCCACAGTAACTGACAAAAATAAAGAAAATAGTAGGCTACTTCATATTATAAGTAAATTTAATACTACTCAGTGTGTACAAGGACTTCGATGTTAACACTATTTAAAAGTAACACGGAAGACCCGAGAATTTTTGTTCATGTTGTATCACTCCTTAGACGATTGTTAACATCGCTACGCAGGTTGTGATATTCATAATATACATGAAAGACTTCAAAAAATATGAAAAAGGTATTAATTATATGAACTGAAAATATAAATACAACACTTTTGCATATTCGAAGCATACATGTTCCGTGTTAATTGGATGACCATGCATGATGCAGTCGTATGCCGGTTTCCTTTGTCTAGGACCCAGACTACCTCATACACGTCCTCTTTCCCGTTTTATCTCTTGGAATGCCTGCAACACGTTAATATGAAATAAAGTCTCCCATAATTGAGATTTGGTACGCCTTTGACCCAAAATTCAATTTTTGGCTGTTGGTCCTGACAGTACTCCTTTTAACTGAGAACGTTCCCATTTGAAATTATTTTTGCCATAAAGGGACTGTATTTGCTGTGAGGAATTATCTAAGATACCGATCACACCAGGCTCTTCTTTTCTCTATTAGTATCGCACCCTGTATCATAGTGACCATTAGCTAACTCAGAAAGTGTACCAGCATCAGAATAGCCAGAAATCTTTTAATAGTTCGTCTTTTCCTCTTCAACCATAACACGTAACTGCTCTTGCACTCATGCTTCGGGATTTGGATCTTTTGCACACATCGTAGTCTTCTTAGGAGGGCGCTCCTTACTATAGCTGAAAAATAACCTATCGACGTGTATAATAAAACGCTATCAGATAAGAAAATCCGAAAATGCAATTGAAAGGAAAACGCGATAATAAGAAAAATGTGATCTGTAGGACTTACTTAATTATAACACGTAATGCGAAACAAGAGATATTTCCCGTTTACAATTTCAAGCTCAGCTCTAAATCACATATTTTAACACTAGACTGAGAAAACCAAACAGACTGTTGACTGTTTTTTCACTCGTGGTAGGCATTAAGATGGAGATAATTGTAAAGGGAGGTTGTAACAACAGCAACTGTACATATAATAATTTTTTCTTCTGATTTTCGATAAATTAGTTTAAGCAATGTTCTGATTTCATTTCTTTTTTCTTTTCATGTCATCATGTTAAAGAAACTGTAAACAATTTTCGATGGGAATATTAATGTTTATGTCAAATTGCAAGCAATATTATAACAAAATGGAAATGTAAGAAATGTTGAAACTGTTGTAAGATGTTAAAGTTGTAATTGTGCGCCTGGTCCATACGTAGGCAATGTATTAAGATATGTAGAATGCAAAACCTTTGGTGAATACCCTGTCTGTAGGGGAGCGGTAAAAGGTGGATGGCCGGCGAGCGCGGGAAAATGCACACGAGCGCGGCACGGCATAACGGGCTCAGCAGTAGTAGTCGGAGTTGGGCATCGGTCTGAGAAACACGCTCGGGATCGAGGAGGCTCTCCTGGAAAACGTGATTTCATTGAGCCTCGGATGTGCCGTTTCCGACGACTATACAGCATGGCTATATTCCATAGGCACTAAATGGAAAAATATTGCGACGCTAAGAAGAAGTAAAGTGCTGATACATCAAGAGCCATTGCTGTGATTGTATGTGTGCTCTGCGCCTCGCCATCTTGCCGCCCGCCAACCGCCGCATCGATACGAACAGGTTGAAACTTTTAGTACTGTATTCGTGTGGACCAGTGTTACTTTTGTGTCAGACTGTGCAATAACAACTTAACTTTTACCAGAACTGTCCTATCATTTAATTATCCTCATCACTAACCTAGACAGGGTCCTTTCCACATGTTGTGCAATCCGAGTGTCCCGAGACAAAGAATTAAAATTTATGTTAATAATACTTACCTGCAGACCTATCTATGTTAGAATGATGTTTAAAGAACTTTGTTGTTAATGAATATATAGGTCTGGCAAAGTTGGAAGATAATGTTGAAATTGGTTTAGTAATGAAGTTTAATTATTTGAGGCAGATAAAATTGTAATTAAATGAGCAGGAAATAGGCTAAAAAGAGTAGTAACTCACTTATTGGAAATCTTGAGTGCTTAATGAATCCTTTAATCAATATTTTCAATACAGTGAACATAAAAGTTTCAGCGTCTCCCCCCCCCCCTTTTTTTCTCTTTTCTATTCATTTGAATTCTGATGTGAACTGAACTGATTTGACCAGCAAAGTTAAAGTCAATATAAAACCTAAATTTATCAGTGTTTTACCCTTTTCAAAATTGACATTGTATGTGTGTTTCGAAAGTGCTATTGCTAGCGAACCTATGCCCGAATTTAATCAGATCAATAGACAGTACGAAGTTTGTAGTAAACATTATAGTGTATTATTGTGTATTTATGGCTCGTCCATATTAGTACAGAAAGGGAAATTATTAGTTCAGTAGATTTTCTGGTTCTAAAAGTTACCATATTATGCAGTGTTATTACGTGTTGTTTTGTATGAAAGTACAGCAACTTGTACAGGGAAGAAACTCAGTTAATGCCTACTTAGGCTGGCGACCGCATTATTATCAATTTGGTAGTATCTGCTGTGTTGTTTCTTGTCCGTCCTAACGTGTGGTTGCACTCCGGAATTGCTTGACGTATCATTGTTATTACTGAGTGGGTGTAAGTCTGATTTGCCTCCTTTCAGGTACACGCGGTCAAAATCTATAGTCAAAATCTATACAAAAATCCTTTCTCTTAAGGTGAAATCCGTCAACCTACCATAGTACAGGCTTTAATAAGTATCGTGCGCGGTTGCGTGGTGTTACAAGGTCATGATTTAATACATTGCTACCACACTCGATCTTTAGAATGAACGATGGGTGTGAGAGACTGGTGTTTATGATTAAGGGTTAATCGTGATGGCGGCTTTCAACTAGATAAGATGTGGGATTCATTGATTTCTTCAATTTCTTCAGAAAGAAAACATTTTAAGGCCAATGACACGTCTGACAACATTTAGTTTCATTATTTCAGACGTCTGAATCTTTAACTCCGCGAATGCGCATTCCAACAGAGAGCGCATACGTAGAACGTCATTATGCATCCGAGCCGACCGTTGTGGCCGAGCGGTTCTAGGTGCTACAGTCTGGAACCCCGCGACCGCTCAAGTCGCAGGTTCTAATCCTGCCTAGGGCATGGACGTATCTGATGTCCTTAGGTTAGTTAGGTTTAAGCTATTCTCAGTTCTAGGTGACTGATGACCGCAGATGTTAAGTCCCATAGTCATCAGAGCCACACCACATTATGCATCCACCTGCGCGCCATAGATGGAACAATATTCGAAGAGGGCGCGAAAATCGTCAGAGGTTACTCATGTACCGGCTGCCTTCACGCATCCGTTTTCGCGTGTTTTTTGGTATAAAGGAAGCGATTTGACCCGCCAGTTTCTTTTATTTACAAGTCGTGTTCCGTAGGCCCAAATCGAGGAGCAAATCTCCAACGTCATGGAACGTGTCAGTAGACGAAATTACACCATGAAAGTTGTAACATATAAAATAAAATGTTTATGAAAAATAGTCGAGTCGTAAGTTTAAGTAAACGCAATCAAAATGGTTCAAATGGCTCTGAGCACTATGGGACTCAGCTGCTGTGGTCATAAGTCCCCTAGAACTTAGAACTACTTAAACCTAACTAACCTAAGGACATCACACACATCCATGCCCGAGGCAGGATTCGAACCTGCGACCGTAGCGGTCGTGCGGTTCCAGACTGTAGCGCCTTTAACCGCTCGGCCACTCCGACCGGCTAAACGCAATCAACTATGCAACATAAGAATTAGCTTAATTTTTAAGGACCTCCACAACAAAATAGAAGGAGTGGCCCATGAGGAAACTCTTCACTTTCTATCTGAAAGCGCGTGGATTGCTACTAAGATTTTTGAAATTTTGTGGTAGCTTATTGAAAATGGATGCAGCAGTATACTGCACACCTTCCCGCACAAGAGTAAAGGAAGTGCGATACAAATGCAGATTGGATTTCTGCCCAGCATTAAGTTAGTGAAAGCTAATTCTCGGGAATAAACTGATATTGTTAACCAGAAGTGGCAATGAAGAAAATATATATTGAGAGGCCAATGTGAAAATAACCAGACTAGTGAACAGGGGTCGACAAGGTGTTCGCTAATTTACACCACTTATTGCCCGAACTGCCCGTTTCTGAGCCAAGAATATCCTTTTGGAATGGGAAGAGTTACCCCAAAATATAATATGTAGGACATAAGCGAATGAAAATAAGCAAAGTAGACAAATTTTCTTGTCGAACGATCACTTACTTCAGATACCGTTCGAATAGTAAAAATAGCAGCATTAAGTCTTCGAACAAGAGCCTGAACGTGGGCTTTCCACGATAGTTTACTATCTACCTCCACATATAGAAATTTTAACTGTTCCGTTTCACTAATAATACGCCCATTCTGTGAACTTGAACGTTAGATTTGGTTGAACTGTGAGTTAAAAACGGTAAAAACTGTGTCTTACTGTGATTTAGCGTTAATTTATTTTCTACTAACCCCGAACTTAAGTCATGAACTGTACTATTGGAGACAGGCTAGTATTTCATACAATATACAGATGTACTGTAGAACTGCCTGTAATACAAGAGGGCATATCATATATGTAAATAAGAGACAGGAGTGGCTCTAACACTGATCCCTGGGGTGCCTTCATTTGACCGTACTCCATTCAGACCCTACATCACAGCCATTCTCAACACTGTGGATCAAGACATTTTGCTGTTTGTTGTTAAAATAAGAGACGAACCAATTGTGAGCCACTCCCCGTATTCTGTAATGGTCCATCTCGTGGAGTAGTATTTTGTGATCAACAGAATGAAACGCCTTAGTTAAATAAAAAAATATGCCTAGCGTTCGAAACCTTTTGTTTCATCTATCCAGTATGTCACAGGGAAAAGAGAATATTGAGTTTTCAGTTATTAAATGACTTCTGAAGCCGAACTGTATATCTAATAGCAAATTATGTAATATAAAATGATTAATTGTCCTCACATACACACCATTTTCAATAACTTTAGCAAATACTGATGGCACTGAAATAGGTCTAAAATCGTTTACATTATTCCTTTGTCCCTTTTTATAATGCAGCTTTACTACTGAGTAGTTTAATAGTTCGTGAAACTGGCCATTCTTAAAGGAACAATTACAAATATGGCTAAGTACAGGGCTAATATGTGCAGCACAGTACTTTCATATTTTTCTAGGCATTTCGTCATATCCATGAGAGTCCTTAGTCTTCAGTGAATTAATTATTGACTCAATCTCCCCCTCGTCAGTATCACATGAGTATTTCAGACATCAGTCTCGGAATGGTAATCCACGAGAGTTATATGATTCCCTGTAGGAACTACGTTTTTATTTAATTCACCAGAAAATCTCACAAAACGATTGTTATGTGCTGCACATGTATCTGACTTGTCAGTAACAGAAATATTTTTACTACGAACTGTCTTTATATCGTCTATCTTGTGCTGCTGATCAGACATTTCCTTCACAACTGACCATATAGTTTTAATTTTATCCTGTGAATTAGCTATTCTATTTGCGTACCACATACTCTCTTCCTTCCTAATAACACTAGTAAGCAACTTACAACAGTGTTTGTAATGGGCTACTGTAGCTTCAATGTAACTTCGTCTGACATTTTGATATAATTACCGTTTTGTTCCACATGATATCCTTATCCCACCAGTCAGCCACCCAACCTGCCTTTTACTTTCAGTACACCGATTAGAATGTTCTAATGGAAAGCAACTCTCAAAGAGCATAAGAAATAAGTTGAGGAAAGAATTAAATTTCTCATCTATGTTATCTGGTGTAAAAACATCCTGCCATTCTTGTTCCTTGACGAGGTTTAAAAAACTCTCTATCGCCGTTGGATGAGCTTCCCTAAATATTTTGTAAATTTATGTGACATTTTTTTGGGGTACAAAAGCCTTTTAGTAATGAAATTTGTGCATCATGGACTGAAAGGCCTATTACCCTTTTACTAACAGAATGCCATCCAGTAACGAGGAATGAATAAAAATATGATCTATGGCTGTGCTACTGTTCCCCTGCACGCTAGATGGGAAAACACAGTCTGCATCAGACCATATGAGTTTAGGAGAGCTGTCGACACCCTTCTTCTCACACAATCTCCAGTGCAATACGCTCCCCTTAAGATGGCTAAATGGTCGTCAGCCGAAATATCTCGTCAAGATGTCACGGTTATCGGACTGAAGTCCTCAAACTTCATGGAATATCATCGCTGTTGACTGGCAACATAAAAGACACGATAGATGCTTGACCGATGATTCGAAACATATGTGGTATTATCAGCACAACTAGTGCTCTGCACAGCCGTTCAAAATACTTCAGGGAGTCAGAAAAAGGAAGTAGTTTCATCCCTCAGACAGCATGAAACCCGAGGAAATTGACACAGGTGTGGATGGTTATAGTGTGAATCAGAGATGTAAGTACTATGTAATACGATAAGTGTTAAGTGTCCGATGTTGCATAGTTTAAACGTTATGTGCGTAAGCAAGTTTGAGGAACAAGTGTGAACCTTCTACAAAAATGTCTTCCGTTGGTGGAGAGACTTAAGTTCTAAATATCAAATTAAAAGAGGAGTAAACATAAGCCATAAAATGTGCATTCTGCGTTCAATAATAAGAAATTTTGTTGCTGCGCTGGAAGATATTGCACTTTAGCGGTCTTAATACGAGTGTATAACAAGTCACTATAGTTTTCACACTAATTGCCGAAAGACACAAATAACGACTTCTGGTACCCTACATAATGCAAAGCTACATGACAGAGTATCTAAGAAATAACTGAAAGATACCAAAAAGGCTTTACTGTTGGAAACTCTAAAAACACTAAGGCCTTTAGAAGCTTATCCGTGGATATGAAGCGCAAACCGTGTGTCAGCATCCACAGACCTTGTGTTATACTTTTTTCTGGATGAATCAGTGGAGAGATCTGAATGAGTTCCAATGGTGAAGGATTGTAACAGTCCATGAGGTCACGTTCAACATCAGCGGAACTCGGTAGGAGCTAATCGATTACTGTTATTCGTTCTTGGAAGACGTATTCTATCCAAAATTTCTTCCTCCATGAACCTTTTAAAGCGAATCAAAGTTATTACGTGTCACTATGAAACATCCTCCTTGCATCCATTTGTCCAGCTGAAGTGAGCGATTTGCAGAACAGTACGGCGCTCAGCTGTATTCAACATATTATTATGAAACATATCAAAGAACGCCCGAAGGTACATTGTCGTCACACTGCTCCTGGTGTGAAAGCTGAACAGATTTCGCGAGCACATTGCGTTATTTCAATGACTTCCTTTGGGAAGAAAGATATCTCAGAAACAGTTTAATAAGAGGTTTGTGGTTTTCAGTTTGTGTATGTGTGATAAAAGGTGTAGTTACAATATTTTTCGGTCTTTCGAACGATTTTCCTAGTTTTCGAATTTAGTGTGCTGTTGAACGTTTTGTGTTTCTCACCAAAATACGTTACTATCACAATTTAGTTTGGAAAATCTTTCTTCATTAATTTGTGAAGCACACAATAATACTTAGCCACGAGGGATTAGCCGAGCGATGTAGGGCGCTGCAGTCATAGACTGTGCGGCTGTTCCCGGCGGAGGTTGGATTCCTCCCTCGGGCATGGGTGTGTGTGTTTGTCCTTAGAAAAATTTAGGTTAAGTAGTGTGTAAGCTTAGGGACTGGTGACATTAGCAGTTAAGTCCCATAAGGTTTCACACACATTTCTACATTTTTGAACAATAATTCTTAGTTATAGCGTTCAGTTCTTTGCGAGTATGTTACCACTCTTTAAGATGGAAAAGAAAGACAACGAAGATGTCTAATAATTTTGTCCACCGGTAAAAATTGTTGCCTATTATGGACAGAAGACGCACGTGGCCCAGTCGTCTCTTCGATCAACCCTCTACATTACCAAGAAGGTCCCATCCCCTACTCAGACTGTTTACCAGAAAGAAAGTTTTGCTTCAAGCTACATTCGTGATTTTCCTTTTCTGTTGAGGCCGATTTTCTTTTTCTACTTAGAGGCATATCTACTCTCCTACTTTGTATTCTGTATTGCTTATATCTCCTTCCTTGTATTATTCAATCCGACACAGTTCGACATATTTAATGACAAGAATTGTGAGCAAATTTAATGGTATCACCATAGAAACCCGGCCTCTACAGTCGAACAAAACTGCGCATATGAGAATTGCTTTCCACTGGTCTACATCTACACCTACATCTACATCCATACTCTGCAAGCCACCTGACGGTGTGGCGGAGGGTAGCTTGAGTACCTCTATCGGTTCTCCCTTCTATTCCAGCCTCTTATTGTTCGTGGAAAGAAGGATTGTCGGTATGCCTCTGTGTGGGCTCTAACCTCTCTGATTTTATCCTCATTGTCTCTTCGCGAGATACACGTAGGAGGGCGCATATACTGCTTGACTCTTCGGTGAAGGTATGTTCTTGAAACTTCAACAAAAGCCCGTACCGAGCTACTGAGCCTCTGTCCTGCAGAGTCTTCCACTGGAGTTTATCTATCATCTCCGTAACGCTTTCACGATTACTAAATGATCCTGTAACGAAGCGCGCTGCCCTCCGTTGGATCTTCTCTATCTCTTCTATCAACCCTATGTGGTACAGTTCCCACACTACTGAGCAGTATTCAAGCAGTGGGCAAACAAGCGTACTGTAACCTACTTCCTTTCTTTTCGGATTGCATTTCCTTAGGATTCTTCCAATGAATTTCAGTCTGGCATCTGTTTTACCGACGATCAACTTTATATGATCATTCCATTTTAAATCACTCCTAATGCGTACTCCCCTATAATTTATGGAATTAACTGTTTCCATTTGCTGACCTGCTATATTGTAACTAAATGATAAGGGATCTTTCTTTCTATGTATTCGCAGCACATTACACTCGCCTACATTGAGATTCAATTGCCATTCCCTGCACCATGCGTCAATTAGCTGCAGATGCTCCTGCATTTCAGTACAATTTTCCGTTGATACAACCTCGCGATATACCACAGCATCATCCGCAAATAGCCTCAGTGAACTTCCGATGTCATCCACAAGGTCATTTATGTATATTGTGAATAGCAACGGTCCTACGACACTCCCCTGCGGCACACCTGAATTCACTCTTACTTCGGAAGTCTTTTCTCCATTGAGTATGACATGCTGCGTTGTGTTATCTAGGAACTCTTCAAGCCAATCACAAAATTGGTCTGATAGTCCATATGCTCTTACTTTGTTCATTAAATGACTGTGGGGAACTGTATCGAACGCCTTGCGGAAGTCAAGAAACACGGCACCTACCTGGGAACTTGTGTCTATGGCCCTCTGAGTCTCGTGGACGAATAGCACGAGCTGGGTTTCACACGATCGTCTATTTCGAAACCCATACTGATTCCTACAGAGTGGATTACTAGACTCCAGAAAAGTCATTATACTCGAACATAATACGCGTTCCAAAATTATACAACAGATCGACGTTAGAGATATAGAGGTCTATAGTTCTGCACATCTGTTCGACGTCCCTTCTTGAAAACGGGGATGAACTGTGCCATTTTCCAATCCTTTGGAACGCTACGCTCTTCTAGAAACCTACGGTACATCGCTGCAAGAACGGGGGCAAGTTCCTTCGCGTACTCTGTGTAAAATCGAGCTGGTATCCATGGTCTACAACAATTTTCGAATACTGCTAGTAGCTTCACCAGTTTGTGCCTGTATCGTGAAGGAAGCAGGCGGAAGTATTACTCGCAGACACCTGGTGCCTCCATCTTGTTTAATAATGTAATTAATCACTGATCGGGACATTTCCGTATTGACCTCTTAAACTCTGATTCTTCATTCTCTTGAAAAAAATGTAATGTAGTATACACATGCTTTTTAACCGTGCTTTGTCGTTCACACATGACGACCGAAATACAGTACTTTGTTCAAAATCTATATGGCGTATGTCCCTGTGACTTTCTCTGCTGCATTGAAAATTTAGTTCGTTGAAACAAAGGAGATGAACTTTTCGGAGAACGAGTATCTCTTAATATTCTTCACGGCGTCACAGAAACTGCTACATGAAATCACATTTACATGCGTAATCAATTGAATGTTTAATGTCAGCATTCCTCATTTGTTGGTGTAATTATTCGGATCCCTGCAAGTATCACGTGCCTCACGATGTAATTTACACTGCATCAAATTACTCAAATTTATACAAAAATGTTCCGTATCCCGTCACATTCCCTCTCTCTACGGTTACTGTCTACCCCCTACACATTATCAGTATATTTTACTGCTTGCGTGAGAGAAGTTTCCTGCAACACCTTCCTGCTTGTACGGCGAGGTAACAGCACAGACCTTTGCAATGGTCGCAGGGGGAAGGTAGTGCCCGCTACGGACGGTAATACTATTTTGTTAGCTGATTAATAGAAAGTTGATATACTTAACTGTAAAATGATATTAATAGGATACCTACAATAAGAATACAAATGTGTGACAGCTTATGTGTTGTATCGTAAAGGAAGCAAGGAACTGGGGTTCTAGATATTGGCAGTATTTGTGTATGCAACTACAAATGTTGATAAACGTAAAGTACCTTATAACTCACGTAATAAATTTACTAACGTAGACATTTTTCATTAACAGACGACGCTTTAAATAAGCAGCCACTGGGCTCAAAGCACAATGTTCTAGGCTGTAAATAAAGAAGTGTTTATGGCCGAAGACTGCATACATTTATAACACACAACCTGTAGACAGCGTTTTGCATCCGACTGCACATGTTCTCCACATTATGTGTGTTGCGGCTATTCCACTTTACTCGGCACCATCGATCGACGACTGACGGTTGTCATGACAATGACGTCATCTGTCGACGACCACTCCCGGGAATAGGACAGCAGCCGATGGCAGGAGGTAGCGGACACAGCTGTCTTGCCTCGTGCAGAGCTCTTCTTGTTTATGGGTTTCCTCGTTGCGGGACTTTTTGCTATACACATGGCAGGGTGAAGTAAATGTTGTGTGTCTGCATTTATTGCTTCCTCGTTTGTACCTAAAACGGCAGGTAAATTCCTTATAAACTGTGAAACTACTCATAATGGTATACTTGTGTTTCTCTATTTAATTTTTTAAATAAGTATGTTCAAGGTTTATCTAAAAAAAATGGCCGATTAATGTCGCAATGCAATCATTTTCCTCGTGTTTTCCTTGCTAATGTTCTAGTTTCTCCATCCTCTATCAGTCTTTCCTTCCACATCTGAATTACTGAACAGGCTGTGAAGTGAACAAAAAGGCTGTGTATAATGTAATTTACGTAACGCTGGGATAAAAGGAAAAGTTTTAAATGCAGTTTCGGGCTTGCAGTTATCCCTCAAAACCGGCTTTATCTCATAACACTGATCTGCATATTAATGTCAGAACTTGAAGGACGGCAGCGGCGCACATTGATCTTTCTCACTAGTCCTACATGTCTATGTTCCATAGACTCTCTTATAGGCAGCAACAGTTGTGTTTGTGGTTGAGAAAAGAGTTTCAACCCTTACCATGTTCAGCTTTACATGCGTTTGTTGGGTTGTAAGATCCAATCTGTGCATCCCAGTGAGAGACATTTTTATATCTCGCAAACACCGTTAACATATGCAATTATTCATATTAAAATCGCATGGGACACTGTACTATCATGGGCAAAAGTATCCGATTGACCTGAATTGCTATCCGCCTGATTTTCATGCAACCAACAAAACGGAGCTGTCTGGCTGGTCCTCTAATCGCTTTGCGTACAGTCGTTCGACTATACTAATTGGATACCACGAGAAACCACAAGACAACACTGTACTTTAAGACAATCAGTGAGATGTAACATCACACCAGGATACTGCAAAACCTAGAAAAACACGTAATTAGAGATAAATTATACCCTAAAGCTTGTACAGTTTACAATGATTTTCAAAAGCGTTCCATCTCACTACAATCTGAAACAACTAACTATGGCACATAAACTATGTAGCAATCCTTAAACAAAGTGAATGACTGCATGAACAAGATATTCTAAGACAATGTCTGGACTACTAAAGGTCTATGACAGTTTGAAGTGTTTTTCCTCTGTACAAGGTTTTCCCGCACCTGCTAAATGTCCCACTGACGATTGCTTTTCGCATAAACTGGTCGTTAAAGGAACTAGTTAAAGAAAACGTGATAAACAGCTGTAAACTCACTATAGAAACCGCAAAATTAGTAAAGTATAATCAGTAACGTCACTCTAGTAATTATTCATGAGGAATTATTTGCCCACATGTTTGAACTATAAATGATATGACGAAATTTTTTGTTCTGTATCTGGACAGAATACCAGCAGACGTAGCCACTACTGAGTAAAATACACTTTCGCACCTGCCCGGAACTTAATCAATGCAACGATCATCAATGCTGAATAGCCGTAAAGTGACGTGAAATATAAATGTTTTCGCCAGTATTAGTTAACGCATCTCAACTTGAAACAAAATGACGAAATTATTTCTACTACAACAAAACCGTTATCGCCCTGTTAACTAACCACGAAAGGCGTTTAATATACTCTCCTTCACAAGTAACCAAGTATGCATGTGTTGAAAATTGGAATGCTGTGATTTAAAATGTTGTGACTGTATTTTCTACCCAGCACGTTATAGGATTGTTAACTAAGTAAAATCTGATGTTACAAATCGAATTTATTTACCAGCAGCTAGCTGTATCAATATGAGATAAGGGTACAATTTGTTTTGCTTGCAGGGAATGGAACCCCGAGTGTACTGTCACTGTTTCCCATCCAAAAATAGACGTTAGGTATCAACTGCTTGCTCACTAGTAGTGTGATGCTAGCATGTTTCGCCAGAAATAACAGTAGCTATCGTTATTGTTGATTATTCATGAACAGACATTAAATACGCAAATTATTTATCTGTGGTGGGTAAGTGTGCACATTCTAGTAAGTAAAAAGAAATTATGAATATGTTTGCGCTGGACCAGGATTGCAACTCAGGTACGTTCCATTCCTAGAGACCCGAATTCGAATTCCAATTGAGGACCGAAAATTGTAATGTCTAAAGTTCAAATTAAATATGAACACTGTGAACGAATTAATCATTATTAAATTAAATAAAATAAACGTCTTAGTGCAAGTTTACCTGCGACAGAGTTTGTGCCATCGGCGGCTGCCGCCTTTGTTATGGCACCATTTAAACAGGGTCTGACGCTGTTGGTAATGAAGGGATATTGTGTTCAATGCAGATTCTGAACCACTGAGCGACATAATAAGGTCGTTTTGTGAAAGTTAAGAATGGACGCCATGAGTGAGAATCGAACCTATACCCCGCAACTATCAAACTACGATCAACCCAGCAGACGATTGCCACTCACAGTTGCCAATGTCCTGATAGTGTTGTGTCCGATGATGCGCCTAGAAGCTGACTTGATTAACTGGTTTATTATCTGCTAGTTTCTAATGCGGGTGTTATTCTGATCTCATGCGTGCGTGATGTAAGGACCATTCTAGTCTTCATAGCACCGATCTGATGCCAATATGAAAATTTTTCTGTGACAATTAATGTTTTAGTTCGAGAAATACAACTGCAGCGTGTGAGGTTTGCAGATGGAAATGCCGTGTGTCTAGGGCCTCCCGTCGAGTAGACCGTTCGTCTGGTGCAGCTGGGAATCGAACCCGGGCTGTTAGGTATGACATTCTGTCGCGCTGAGCACTCAGCTAGCAGGGCCGGACAGGTTACCAGACAATTCGATGATTATTGTCATGATTGCTATTATTATCTTCATTATGCTGCTACTATACATGTGATTGAAGGAAAGGTGTATGCTCTTTGATTATTTTTAGAACCAACTGCCCAAATCTAGTAATTATGTACTTCCTTCCATGTGTAGGGAATACTTTCCGTTCTAATGTCGGAAATCTCCAATTTTTCGTTAATCACAGTAAAATTAAATTAATTGCTGAAACCTTTATTTGAGAGCAAAAGTCGTGTTGCTTATCCTTATTTATTTGCGTTTAGCAACGGTGCTTGTAAAATGCGAAAACTGGAGATAAAACTCTATCCAAAATGCAGGGATGTTAATGTCTGCCGTTAAATGCTAAGAGTATGCTTTACAGATGACTTGGTCAGACTGTTGTGAATTATATGGGAGTTATATTGATGCTGATTAATGTCTCCCTCATTTTGGTCTGTCGTGTTTAATAAACTACCAAAAACACTATATGCAGCATGCAATATAGTAATAAAATTGATTACAACGTATCATGATAACGGCACCAACAGGTTGCCTTCTTAAGGCAAAATACCCCAAATCATTACGAATTAGCAAAAGACAGTTAAAATATCATTCAATGCCACACTCAAGTCAATATTATTGAAAGAGGCAGAAAGAAAGAGATTAACATGTGTGCGATTTTGTAAATATTGTGTCTGTACATCCACAGACTAGAGAATATAGGTAGCGATATAATGGTGAAGAAGTTTTCATTTAATGTCTTTACTGATTGTTGATTTGCCTTCGAGATTGTATTTCAGAGAGGAGGAAAAAGTATCGCCGCAACCAGTATCTGAACCGACGGCAAGCTCAGTTTGCATTTTCGTGTTCAAACACTTTACCTCTACGTTAGCAGCGATCTGCAACAAGCTCGGCCTCCTTGTCGCCTCAGTTGTAGATTCGTCTGCTAAACAGCGACGTAAATAGCGAAACCAGCTGCAGTTTCGGTTGAAACGAGCCTCCTGGAATCAAAGTTATTCATTTTATACCTTCTATATCATACTCTATGGGAGAATCATTCAGGATATATAATGAGAATGATAAGACATTAGCGAGTGAATTTCGAAGGAAACTTTTGCACCAGTTCAAGAAGTAATTCGAAGGCCACGTTGCTCCCAAGTGTATGATGCAATGTTTGCAATTCTTCATTACACTTGTGACATTCCAGAGAAACCCGGAAAAGCGAGATATCTCTTCCGCTTGTAACCACAGGACAAGCTCGCGCAACACAGACGTGGCAGGATCGGCGTTAGCTCTTGCGCCGATTGTTACCACGTTGACGGGGACCTAAATTAACAGACGTAAAGGCCAATTACCTACCGATTGCAACTTGAACATCAGATACAAATTTCGGGTGAATAATTTACGTGGCCCTCATTTTAAGAAGCTGTCGTACCAATTTTTGTTCTTATGTCTTATAAGAACTCCTAACTAAAAAAATATTCTCCAGAAGCGATTACGTTCTGTAGTATCACCTGACGACGTTAACAGAATGAGTAAATAACATTATTTTTGCTATTAAATATGGGAAAATAACTTTTATTACGAAGGATTTTTTGGCACTGCTGCTGACACATAATAAAACAGATGAAACCACAACATGACACTGAATATAAAACGTGAACATCAGCAAACACATTTCATAAACTGTGAATAACACATTATTTCATGTACATTTATATTTCATAAGCCACATTAAGGTGTGTGATACAGGGTACTATATATACCACTATTATTTTCCCATTTGTTTACTCCAGACGCGAATATTTCGTAGGAAGAACGATTGTTAGTAGACTTCTGTGTGCTCAAGAATATCTCTAATTCCATTCCCATGGTCTTTCCGCGTGATGTAAGTAGGAGGAATCCTTACATTAGCTAACTGTTCAAGTGTCGTAAGCTCTCGGTATTACACAGCTGTGCATATTGCCTTGTGGGATCCCTCTGTTGCAGCGTCTTCAACTAAAAGTGACTGAGCATCTCTCTGAAGCTTCCGTGCTTAATAAATAACCGTGTAACTAACGGTGTTGGCCTTGTTTGGCTTTTATAATGATGAGTAGTTTTTAAGTATTTGTCAAACGATTGATTTGTAAGCTATCAGTTAGCACACCCGAAATTGAAACTAAATGACGAAAGTTTTTGTGCTAAATCAAGTCCCTTATCTCCCCGTTAACTAACAACGAAAAGCGTTTAATATACTTTCCTTCACAAGTAACCACGTGAGTACGTTTTGAAAATTTCAATGGTGTGATGTAAAATTTTCTGACAGGGTTTCATATCCAGCAGTTTATCGCATGGATAACTAAGTAAGATCAAATGTTAAATATCGAATTCACCAACAGCGAGATTCATCAATATGTAATAGCGATAAATTAATTTTCTGCCCAGGAAACGAACCCGGCACCCACTGTCGCCCTTATCCATCCATAAACATACATAAACTATTAACCGTTTGCTCACCAGTAGTAAGATGCTCACATCTTTGACTAGAAATAATGGCAGCTATCGTTACAGTTGACAATTCAAGAAAGGACATTAAAAATGTAAATTATTTTTCGCTGATACTTCGGTGTGCACATACTATGGCTTACAAAGAAATTATAAATATTTTTGTACCGGACCAGGATTCCAGCCCAGATACATTCCATTCATAGAGAACCGAATTCGAACTCCACTCCATCACCAGTATTTTCTACGTCTCAAATTTACCTTAAATATGAGCCCTGTAAACGTAATGCCCATTGGGTCATTAAATGAAAACAGAATTTAAGTGCATGTTTACCCGAGCAGAGTTTCTGTATTCTGCGACTACTGCTTTTCTCGTGGCGAAATTTAAACAGGCTCTGACCCTCTTGCTGGCGCAGGGATATGGTGTTAATGCGGATTCTGAACTATGGTGTGACATAACATTCCTCACTTGGGGTTGCCAGAGATGCAGTAGACCCGTTAGTGAGTGTTAGAAATGAACGACCGATGTGAGAATCGAACCCACACCACGCAATTATCAAACTAGGGTCCACAACTATACAGTAACGGTAATTTCGTGTTCAATGGATACATACCGACTGCAGAATTTAGGAAGTTAAGGCTCTGCATCAATTCGAGTTCAGGTAGTGCAACCTCATACACCAGCAGTGTGCTCGTGATGCCAGCTGCATTGTTCTTTTCACTTGATTCTGTAATCACTGAAATAAAATCACATAACCTCCCGACACGAGAGGTTTTAATTCCGTTCCTCCATTCCTGCTGGGAGATTTGTTTTCTTATTGATCAGCTCTTTTCCTTCGTGCCAACGAAATGTGACAAAATATGGCCTGTAATAGATCCGCAGCCCGCTATTTTAATGTTTTTGTAGGTGAAGGACTTTAGTTTCCTCTTGAAACTTCTTAAGCCACAACGTTTTCTGATTTCCCAAATATGAAATGCTCATTGTCGAGGTAGGAAGAGTTATAAATCAAAGTCCACAAAGTCTGGTGGAGGTATACCTCTTCGTCTGACTGCACTGCGTAAGTACTTATCCTAAGAGGCATCACAAGTTCTGTTCGTATAGCCGTAGAAATCATTAGTTGAAGCAGAGTAGGTATGGTACTGCTAGGGATACAGAAGTATTACATACTGAAGGCTGAGTTCATCTTGAAACTGAAGCGTATGTATAATACGCAAGCTACTGGAGATTAAATCTTCTTGATTCCCTCCACAGAGCAAGCGAAGGCGTATACACACAGTACTACAAATAATGTAAACGAAAAAAGTAGCATTGTCCATCTAAATTAGTAACTCGCTGTTTACATCAGATTAAAAAAAAAACTCTAATGGCAGGAATCGTATCTCATTCTAATACACTCCTGGAAATTGAAATAAGAACACCGTGAATTCATTGTCCCAGGAAGGGGAAACTTTATTGACACATTCCTGGGGTCAGATACATCACATGATCACACTGACAGAACCACAGGCACATAGACACAGGCAACAGAGCATGCACAATGTCGGCACTAGTACAGTGTATATCCACCTTTCGCAGCAATGCAGGCTGCTATTCTCCCATGGAGACGATCGTAGAGATGCTGGATGTAGTCCTGTGGAACGGCTTGCCATGCCATTTCCACCTGGCGCCTCAGTTGGACCAGCGCTCGCGCTGGACGTGCAGACCACGTGAGACGACGCTTCATCCAGTCCCAATCATGCTCAATGGGGGACAGATCCGGAGATCTTGCTGGCCAGGATAGTTGACTTACACCTTCTAGAGCACGTTGTGTGGCACGGGATACATGCGGACGTGCATTGTCCTGTTGGAACAGCAAGTTCCCTTGCCGGTCTAGGAATGGTAGAACGATGGGTTCGATGACGGTTTGGATGTACCGTGCACTATTCAGTGTCCCCTCGACGATCACCAGTGGTGTACGGCCAGTGTAGGAGATCGCTCCCCACACCATGATGCCGGGTGTTGGCCCTGTGTGCCTCGGTCGTATGCAGTCCTGATTGTAGCGCTCACCTGCACGGCGCCAAACACGCATACGACCATCTTTGGCACCAAGGCAGAAGCGACTCTCATCGCTGAAGACGACACGTCTCCATTCGTCCCTCCATTCACGCCTGTCGCGACACCACTGGAGGCGGGCTGCACGATGTTGGGGCGTGAGCGGAAGACGACCTAACGGTGTGCGGGACCGTAGCCCAGCTTCATGGAGACGGTTGCAAATGGTCCTCGCCTATACCCCAGGAGCAACAGTGTCCCTAATTTGCTGGGAAGTGTCGGTGCGGTCCCCTACAGCACTGCGTAGGATCCTACGGTCTTGGCGTGCATCCGTGCGTCGCTGCGGTCCGGTCCCAGGTCGACGGGCACGTGCACCTTCCGCCGACCACTTGCGACAACATCGATGTACTGTGGAGACCTCACGCCCCACGTGTTGAGCAATTCGGCGGTACGTCCACCCGGCCTCCCGCATGCCCACTATACGCCCTCGCTCAAAGTCCGTCAACTGCACATACGGTTCACGTCCACGCTGTCGCGGCATGCTACCAGTGTTAAAGACTGCGATGGAGCTCCGTATGCCACGGCAAACTGGCTGACACTGACGGCGGCGGTGCCCAAATGCTGCGCAGCTAGCCCCATTCGACGGCCAACACCGCGGTTACTGGTGTGTCCGCTGTGCCGTGCGTGTGATCATTGCTTGTACAGCCCTCTCGCAGTGTACGGAGCAAGAATGGTGGGTCTGACACACCGGTGTCAATGTGTTCTTTTTTTCATTTCCAGGAGTGTAGTTTTCAAACCCAGCGCTTTAGCCACTACGCTCACCCGCCACTGGCTGAATGTGTTGTTACAGACGTGTATGGCGTGCTTTAGCAAGAGCACGATGACCTGATAAACTACATGAATCTAAATGTTGCTTAAAATCTCTGAAAACGATTTAATTTTTTCTATGTATGAAGATTAGCGACAAAATAATTGCCATGATACTCAAAATAATAATTAATAGGAACTTATTTATGAAATATTTTTCGTAGCATGTAGACGGTAATGAATGTGACTTCTGAGGAGAAGAAAGTGGCGTCCCACTTGTATGGCACTTTGTTTGCACTTGCCTTGTCACTAGGTTCTTACCTGCAGTGTCTCAGCTCAAGGAATTCGATAAAGGTAGCATTCTTGCGCTTTATGAAGAAGAATACTATATCAGCGCCATTTCCCGTGCGTTAGGATACAGCAAATCTACGGTTCATCTCCGGGTAAAGAGGATGGCGGATGAAGGCCACATCAACAGCGGACGTCGCCCTGGGCGTCCACGGACTGCCACGGAGTATCAAGACAATAGTAAGCTCCAATGCAGTGATGATGACCCATTAAAGACCAGCACAGAAATAAGGTTCATCCTTCAGCTAAGCATGAGCAGGTCGACCATACGACGACGTCTCATCGAGAAGGGAAGGTATGGATGAAAATCCGCGGTTCTGGAAATGTTGAAAGAACAGCATAGGGCTGCCAGTTTAAACTTCGCTCTGTCGTACAGGAATAAGTCACTTTCATACTGGGACAAGTTATATTTATGGACGAGAAGGTGTTTTCAACTGCGTCAAATAGTTCTTCTCCTTCTATATCGTCAACGTGGAGCGAGATTTGACAGAAACTAAGTTCATCAGAGGCAAAGGTGTGGCCGAACTTCTGTCACAGTTTGGGAATGGATATCAGCAGATGTTTTGGATCGTCCGCTTACTAGTCATTACTACTGGCAAATACTGGAGAACATCATGCTTCCTTCTGTTCGTCAGAGGTTTTCGGGAGACAGTATAATATTCTAACGTGATCATTCCCCAGTCCATACAGCGAATTGTGTAAAACAGTGGTTTCAAATGAATGGAGACATCGATCTCCTGGACTGGCCTCCAAAAGATGTTGACCACAGTCCTGTAGAGCACGTTTGGGCAGAGATGGAGAAAATTATTAGATGTAGAAGACCTACACCAACAACCAAAGCATCGCTGTCCGAAGCAGTTCATGATTCATAGGGAAGAGCTGTCGCAGAACAACAGATTCATCCGAAAACTGGTAGCCTCTGTTTCCCGGCGGCTAAATGCTGTTGAAGAGGAGGATGGAAACTGGAGACGATGCTGAATCCATTGTGTCATTACGGAGGAAAATTTATGACCGTTCGATTACTCTTATTGAGCATTTACGTTACTACGAACAAAAGGAAAATGTGTTTGTCTTCAACTTTTTTTCAAATGAAGGTGTAATATGACTAAAACGAAAACGATTGATGATCACCAGTTAAGACATTAAATTGAAATAAGAAGACCAGAATATACACATGGCTTAATTAGTCCATTTCACCCTTTTTCAGTCATTCAGAGGACAAATGATTTTAAATTATTTTGTGATCATTGATCAAGAAGATCAAGATGACTACGGGAACCATATTTTTTTGCACATGGCAAATGACGTCAAATACCATGAGGCCATCAAAGTGAAAGAATTAATTTTGTTTGACGTCAATGAGAAGGCATATTACTTTGAGTTATTTGTGCAGGCAGGATTCCAATACCGACGGAAGCATAAAAGAGAGTGTATATTTAATTAATACCGATTGGAAAACACAATACCGAAAGCAAATTACCAGAAAAGTGCGAATATGACTCGCACTATGTGAGTTCTGTACAAACACAATTACGTACTTAGATAACAGTAATTCCTTTTGCTTAATGCCCTGGTGCAAGTTTTTGTAGTGGACACTACTTCGGTGACTTTTGTGTCCCTAAACTACTCCAGTCATCCAAGCGGGGAGAAGCCAAGTACAGTTAAATGGGTAAACCGAAACATGCGACGTTTCTGGTCAATCGTTACTTCATTGAGAGGTGAACACTACGTTAAAATTAAGATTGACACATCCATGGTATAAACGGAAATTCAATCCGGAGACTTTTCTAATTGCAGGAGCGCGCTTTTCCGCTAAGCCAACAACCCCAATATTTCCGACCAATATTCGTGTGTAGCTTTTATGGATTACGTTTTCGAGGATCAGAACGTTTGTCATACCAGGCTGTATCTTTCGAGAGAAGTAACTTAGGAGCTGAGCTTAAATTTATTTACACAGCCACGGGATCGTAGACCTTAGCACCTGGCACAAATTTCTACTTCATATCTTTACATGTCCTGAGAACAAGAGGTCTTAGCAGACGGAAAGACAGGCAGATGGATAACAAATGGTAAAGAAAATGTATTTTTTCGTGCCGTATCTTTACAAATCAACTATTTTCCGATTTATTCCTTTACTTGCACTTCACTACTTTATGTATCTGCGCACACTGCTAAATTCCAAACTTTTGTTGTAGTTCTGTGACGCTCCTGTATGACTGTGGACTGAACATAGATAAAGAACATTTCGCAGCCGAATTTACATAATCTGTTGATGATCCTTCACGACTTGGGGTAATTTGAATCAATCAGACAACCGTTATTTGTATCTTTATCGTGGTAAGTTGTATTTCATTTTTCTGAGTATAGTGCATACTAAATATGGACTTCAGTTACTTCTGTAAACGAAACATCGTCCCCCCTATAAATCACCGCATGAACGTCAAAATAGATATAGAACTACGTGACCACGGGATAGTAAAGCTACAGAAAGCATTCATCAGAAGAATGGGCACTGTACCTGCAAGTATACAAACTGCATTATACACAAAGTATGCAAAAAAACTGGCTCCTTTCCTAACATCATTTTAACGTTGATGTCCTGATGAGACATTCTGACGATTGGAAAAAAGCACACGTTATTCTCATTTTCAGGAACGATCGTCGAAAGATGGAGAAAACTGTAGGTCTACATTTCTGACGTCGGTCTGTTGTAGAACTTCGTAATATGATTCATGCTCTCACATTAAACAAGTTACGGAGTTTCAAAATCTTCTCTGTAAGAATCAACACGATTTCCGTAAACAAGGATCGTCTGCATCTCAAAACGCTCTGTTCGCTCACCAGATTCTAGAAAACAGTAGACACAGGTGACCAGTGGATGCCATGCACCTTGACTTCTTACAATATTGACTTCTTACAATCGCTTGACCAATACTTAAATGCTGCTCATCATTCTGAGATGGGTAACACGTAGGATAGCCAAAATAGAGAAGATCCCAGTAATCCTTTACTTACTGGATTATTTAGTAAGCACGAAAGTGTCAGAGAGTTGCTCATTCAATTCCAGGTGAAGACGCTTCAAAAGACGCTGCCTCCACATCGGTATGGTCTACTGTTTAATACCTACACAGTAGGTAACTTGAATAGTCTGGCAATAAATTGCTTCTTGCTACTTATAACTCGAAGAAAGACCGTGAAGATAAAATTAGACAGATTGGAATGCACACAGATGCTTACCAGCAAACGTCCTTCCCACGAAGCATTCATGACTGGAGCAAAAAATTGGAGAAGTGAGAGTAATGTAGGAAGTGTCCTCTACCACACAGCGTTACACGGCCTGTGAGATGTGGATGAAACAATGTGTTATTCGCAGCTTATGATATGTCTTTGTTGATGTGCACCTATTCTAATCAGTTTCATGTTGTGGTTTCATCTGTTTTATTATGTGTCAGCAGTAGTGCCAAAGAAACCCTACGTAATAAAAACTATTTTCACGTATTTAAAAGCAAAAGGAATATTATTTAATCATTCTGCTAACGGCGTCAGGTGATACTACAGAACTTAATCGCTTCTGAAGAATAATTTTTTTTTTAGTCTGGAGTTCTTACAAGACATAATAACAAAAATGGCTGCGACAAGTATTTAAAGGAAGGGCCCCGTAAATTCCTACTAAATTCACTCATTATATGTTATCATCATTAATTATCCTCAATGATTCTCCCTTGATATAGAAGGTATCAAATGAATGATTTTGATTTCAGGAAGGTCATTTCAAACTAAACTACAGCTGTTTTCCCTATTTACTTTACTGTTTAGCTGAAGAATCAACGATTGAGGCGACAAGGAGGCACGACTTATTGCAGATGGCTGCTAGCGTAGCGGTAAAATGTTTGGACATGAAATTGCGAACTGAGCTTGCTGTCGGTTCCAATAATGGTTTCGACAATGCTTCTTCCTCCTCTGTAAAATAGACTCTCGAAGGCAGATCAACAATCAGTAATCACCACGAATGAAAAACGCTCCGCCATTAAATCGCTACCTCTATTCTCTAATCCGCGGATGTATAGACAGAACATTTACAGAACTGCACACATATTAATCTCTGTTTTTCTGCTTCTGTCAATAATGTTAAGTGTGGCACTGAATGATTTTATTACTTTCTCTTGCTAATTCGTAATGATTCGGGGTATTTTGCCTTAAGAAGGCAGACTTTTCTGTACCGCTATCATGATAAGTTGTAAACAATTTTATTATTATATTCCATAATGCATATGGTCTTTTCGGTAGTTCATTAATCACGACAGACCAAAATGATGGAGATATTAATCAGCATCAATGTAACTCCCATATAATTCACAACAGTCTGACCAAGTCATCTGTAAAGCATACTCTTAACATTTAACGGCAGACATTAACATCCCTGCATTTTGAATAGTGTTTTACCTCCAGATTTCACATTTTACAAGCATCGCTGCTAAGCGCACATAATTAGACAAAAGTAACACGATTTCTGCTCTCAAATAAAGGTTTCAGCAATTAATTTAATTTTACTGTGATTAACGAAGAATTGGAGATTTCCGACATTAAAACGAAAAGTATTCCCTACACATGGAAGGAAGTACATAATTACTAAATTTTGGCAGATGGCGCTAAAATTAATCAAAGAGTATATACCTTTCATTCAGTCACATGTGTAGTAGCAGAATAATGAAGATAATAATAGCAATTATGACAGTAATGATCTAATTATCTGGTAACCTCACACGCTACGGTTGTACTTCTTGAATGGTTGTAATGGCTCTGAGCACTATGGGACTGAACATCTGAGGTCATCAGTCCCCCAGAACTTAGAACTACTTAACCCTAACTAACCTAAGGTCAGCACACTCATCCATGCCCAAGGCAGGGTTCGAACCTGCGACCGTAGCTGTTGCGCGGTTCCAGGCTGAAGTGCCTAGAACCGCTCTGCCACAATGTATTTCTCGAATTAAACATTAGTTTTCATAGAAAAAAACTCATGTTGGCATCATATCTGAGCTATGAAGACTGGAATGGTCCTTATACCACGCTGTAATGAGATTAGAATAATGGCCGCATTAGATACTAGCAGGTAATTAACCCGTTAATCGAGAGAGACGGATGTTTTCACACCTTCTAGGTGCATCGTCGGACACATCAACACAATCAGGCCGTTGCCAACTATGAGTGGCAGTCGTCTGCGGCGTCGATCGTAATTTGATAGTTGTGGATTATAGGTTCGATTCTGACTCATGGCGTCCATTCTTAACAATCACGAAAGGATCTAATTCACCTATGGTAACACCAAGTACAGAGTGTTAGGTCGCTCAGTGGTTCAGAATCCGCATTAAACTCAATATCCCTTCACTACCAACAGCGTCAGAGCCTGTTTAAAGGGCGCCATAACAAAGGCGTCAGCCGCCGAAGGCACAAACTCTGTCGCAAGTAATATAGCACTAGAAAGTTTATTTCATTTAAATTAGGAATGGTTATTTCGTTCACAGTGTTCATATATAATTTGAACTTGAGACGTTGCAATTTTTGGCCCTCGACTGGAATTCGAATTCGAATCTCTAGGAATGGAACGTATCTGGGCTGCAGCCCTGGTCCAGCACAAACATATTCATAACTTCATTTTACGCCCTAGCATGAGCATATTGAACTACGACCGAAAAATAATTGGCATAATTAATGTTTGCTCGTGAATAGTCAACAATATAACGATAGGTACCGTTATTTCTAGTGAAAAATGCTAGCATCTCACTTCTGGTGAGCAAGCAGTTGATACTTACCGTCTATTTATGGATGGGAAACGGCGGCAGTACACGCCGGGCTCGATTCCCGGCCAAGTAAAACAAATAGTACCCTTATCTCATATTGATACAGCTCGCTACTGGTAAATAAATTCGATTTCTAACTTCTGATTTTACTTAGTTACAATCCGATAACGTGCTGGGTAGAAAATAACGTCACAACATTTTAAATCATAGCATTCCAATTTTTAGCACATGCATACTTCGTTACTTGTGAAGGACAGAATATTAAACATATTTAGTGGTTAGTTAACAGGGCGATCATGGTTTTGACGTAGGGGAGACCGGAGCTAGTTGTTAGAAATTTTTTGGATTCTCGTATACCTCGACACAAACCACGTATGTCGATTGGACAGATGCCAAATGTTAGCCCATTATTTAGTCTTCACAATGAAATTTTTGTCATAAATGTAAGCTCAGATTGTTAAGCGCTATATCAACTTTTTAGCTAACTTGCATGATGTAACAACCTACCCCACTGTGGGGCATCTTGTTGCACTATATGGGGTTAGTTATTACATAATAGTTAAGAAAAAATATATTTTTGGTTCCATAACACAGATTTATTTCATCATTAGTTTTAATGCAAGAGGTGGTAACAAATCATAAAACTTGAAAGACAGCACTAATATTGACATACGGTCATCATTGATCTGATGAAGGAATATCAAGTTCATTATCAGAGCTACAGGTTTATATCATGTGCCACCCTTTTACATTTTGTGCACTGTAGCCATGTGGTTGGTGGTCTTGACAGAGAGTATGGTTCCATACACTCAATACACACGCAGTCGTCTTCCTCAACAGATGATTCTACGATCTCACATTTTCGTCTCCCCGTTTTTGCTTTCTTGTTTTTATTTTTCGGCGCCAACACCAGTCGTCGTCTTGCAGGTTTCTTTTGTCTATTTGCCTCAACTGTCAATGCTGCTTTTACTGGTGAATCAGTCAGGATAGCACTCACTCGTTTATTCCATCTTACTCTTTTCTTGCGGGCAGGAGCTTTCGGGAAATGCCTCAGTTCTTCAGGTGGCACATGTGTGTGTATGGAGTTTTGCAGAACCAACTGTTGAGGTGCAAGCCGTCGGATTTGATTCCACACTTGTTGATGTGCTGGGAACGTTATCCCCTACTGAGTTCGTAAGAGACACACAAAGCAGAGTTTTATCTTCCCTGTATCGACGGTCCGTCACGGCAGAGGGCAAAAATTCATCGTCTGTAAAAATGTCTCTGTTAAATGGCCATATTCCAGTCACTTGAAATCCAGCCTTGATGTTCCTTGGCGTATCAGCGCTAAGCAAAGATTGTTTAACTATAAATGGAATGTCATATATTGTCATAGTGTTTCCATCACTGTATTTCATCCACGCATCTGATGCAAAGTTAATAAATTTTTCAAATGGACCAAACACAGCTCCGTCTAAAGGCTGCAATTTATGGGACGGCCGGCCGGAATGGCCGTGCAGTTCTAGCCGCTACAGTTTGGAACAGCTAGACCGCTACGGTCGCAGGTTCGAATCCTGTCTCTGGCATGGATGTGTCCTTAGGTTAGTTAGGTTTAATTAGTTCTAAGTTCTAGGCGACTGATGTCCTCAGAAGTTAAGTGCTCAGACCCATTTGAGCCATTTTTTTTAGTCAGACGTATGTGGCGGAAAAGAGAGAAGGACAACCCCGTTTTCTTTGGCTGCGTCCAACACTGAAATATCAAGGTGCGATTGACGGTTGTCCAAAAGAATGAGAACCGGTTGCTGTCTTGTAGCCCTGGAATGATGAATGAAATGAAGCATGAAGAAGCAAAAATTTTTCCCTGTCATCCGCCCTGACTTGTTTGCAGACCCTGCGCTACCTTCTGGCCAATTTCGAAGGAAATAATCCCTGATGTTCTTTGATGGAAACACAAAGAAAGGCGGGACTGAGTTTCCAGACGCATTTACTGCCAAGGCAACAGTAAGTAGAGTTCCTCTTTCAGCAGACGTTATAGCACCGACTTGTTTAATTCCTTTCCTTGCTACAATTTTGGCAGGCATATGTACCGTGGTGACGGCAGTCTCGTGCACATTATACACTTCTTGACATTGAAAATTGTATCGATCATAAACTTTACTTAGATTTGTAAAAAGTCTACCTACAATGTGCTTATTGAAACTTGTAGCCCTGCTTCGGCTGGTAGCTTCTGGCGAGCGGATGGAAAGCGTTTTCTTTCGTTTCAGGAATCCTCTAAACCAGTCAGTGGAAGCTAGTTCTACATCGCTCCAACCAACGGGAAACTTGACACTATTGTTCACGGCATATTGAAATGTTAGACTCCTCACTTCCTTCGCAGAAATTCCATAGTAGAGCTTAGCAGTTTTCTGAATGTATTCTTCCAGCTGTGCTTCTTGTTCGCCTGAGAAAACCTGCCGAGATCGCTTATAACCAACGGTTGGCACAAGCATCTCTCCCGATTCTGAAAGTAAGCAGACATGAAAAATTGTAATAGGTTGTTATAGGCTACGTTTTCCTGCGCGGATCTGTTATGTCAGAAGAGATTAATTTGCTTAGATATATTGCTGTATTTACACGTTATAAGGGTGAGTCACCTAACATTACCGCTGGATATATTTCGTAAGCCACATCAAATACTGACGAATCGATTCCACAGACCGAACGTGAGGAGAGGGGCTAGTGTAATTGGTTAATACAAAACATACAAGAATGCACGGAAGTATGTTTTTTAACACAAACCTACGTTTTTTTAAATGGAACCCCGTTAGTTTTGTTAGCACATCTGAACATTTAAACAAATACGTAATCAGTGCCGTTTATTGCATTGTAAAATATTAATTACATCCGGAGATATTGTAACCTAAAGTTGACGCTAGACTACCACTCCTCCGCTGATCGATCGTGTGTATCAGAGAGCACCGAATTACGTAGGGATCCAAAGGGAACGGTGATGGACCTTGGGTACAGAAGAGACTGGAACAGCACATTACGTCCACATGCTAACACCTTTTTATTGGTCTTTTTCACTGACGCACATGTACATTACCATGAGGGGTGAGGTACACGTACACACGTGGTTTCCGTTTTCAATTACGGAGTGGAACAGAGTGTGTCCCGACATGTCAGGCCAATAGATGTTCAATTTGGTGGCCATCATTTGCTGCACACAATTGCAATATCTGGCGTAATGAATGTTGTACACGCCGCAGTACATCTGGTGTAATATCGCCGCAGGCTGTCACAATACGTTGTTTCATATCCTCTGGGGTCGTAGGCACATCACGGTACACATTCTCCTTTAACGTACCCCACAGAAAGAAGTCCAGAGGTGTAATATCAGGAGAACGGGCCGGCCAATTTATGCGTCCTCCACGTCCTATGAAACGCCCGTCGAACATCCTGTCCAGGGTCAGCCTAGTGTTAATTGCGGAATGTGTAGGTGAACCATCATGCTGATACCACATACGTCGACGCGTTTCCAGTGGGACATTTTCGAGCAACGTTGGCAGATCATTCTGTAGAAACGCGATGTATGTTGCAGCTGCCGGCCGCGGTGGTCTAGTGGTTCTAGGCGCGCAGTCCGGAACCGCGCGACTGCTACGGTTGCAGGTTCGAATCCTGCCTCGGGCATGGATGTGTGTGATGTCCTTAGGTCAGTTAGGTTTAAGTAGTTCTAAGTCCTAGGGGACTGATGACCACGGATGTTAAGTCCCATAGTGCTCAGAGCCATTTGGACCATTTTTATGTTGCAGCTGTTTGGGCCCCTGCAATAAAGTGAGGACCAACGAGGTGGTCGCCAATGATTCCGCACCATACACTTACAGTCCACGGTCGCTGTCACTCTACCTGTCTGAGCCAGCGAGGATTGTCCACAGGCCAGTAATGCATGTTCCGTAGATTCACTGCCCCGTGGTTTGTGAAACCCGCTTCATCGGTAAACAGGTAGAACTGCAACGCATTCTCTGTTAATGCCCATTGACAGAATTGCACTCGATGATTAAAGTCATCACCATGTAATTGCTGATGTAGCGACACATGAAACGGGTGAAAGCGGTGACGATGCAGTATGCGCATCACACTACTTTGAATCAGTCCACCGGCTCTCGCAATGTCCCGTGTACTCATATGTGGGTTCATGGCAACAGCAGCTAACACACCAACTGCACCCGCTTCTCCTGTGACGGGCCTGTTACAGACCCGTTTGCGTGCTACAACCATACCTGTTGCATATAGTTGGCGGTAGATGTTTTGCAACGTGCGGCACGTTGGATGCTCTCTGTCCGGGTACCGTTCTGCATACACCCTGCCGGCTTCAGCTGCATTTCGTCGACACTCGCCATAGATGAGTATCATCTCCGCCTTTTCATAGTTCGAATACACCATAATCACAGTTCCTACAACACTACACTATCACAGACGTCTGGTAACACGGTGTACTACAGTTGGTCTGCGTGCGGAGACGAATGCAGAATAACAATAGCAGCAAGCGCTACATGCGGACACTGCGACAGCTAGACCAAACCACAACAGTGCACTGCAGCCACACTCGTAAACACGGTCGTCATCGTAAACATGTCCCAGCAGATGCTGCTCGCCGACCGTGGCCCGTGGTTGTTACAACACGCAACTGAATGTCGGAGGTTTCAAGCGTCAACATTAGGTTACAATATCTCCGGATGTAATTAACATTTTACAATGCAACAAACGGCACTGATTACTTATTTGTTTATATGTTCAGATGTGCTAAGAAAACTATCGTGGTTCCATTTAAAAAAAACGTAGGTTTGTGTTAAAAAACATACTTCCGTGCATTTTTATATGGTTTGTATTAAACAATTACACTAGCCCATCTCCTCACGTTCGGTCTGTGGAATCGGTTCGTCAGTATTTAATGTGGTTTACGAAATATATCCAGTGGTAACGTTAAGTGACTCACCCTGTATAACACCAATAATCTACAACGCCAAAGTTGGCGACACTGACAATGAAAAATATGCTTCCTGCCTCCCTTTGTTGATTCCATTCGCTTACAAGACCTCTGCAGCGTCATAAAATTTATATTGTACTTTTGGGCATCTTTCCGCAGTGAAAAAAGCCACTTAGAACTTCATTTGCCGCTTCAGCATATGTTCCTTTGGGAATAGAGCCTCTGTCAGTCTCCTTTTTATAATTACGCATTATACATGTAGGTAGACATAATTGCTTACATTAAAGGAAATTTGTAACACCGTAACAACTTGCCCTGCGCCCTTGTAACAACTGACACCATGCTACGCCATTTCGTCTTATTGTCGAAATCAACAATATAAATTTTTTGTTTGGAAGTTTAACGTATACTACTACGTACCTGAGTTTTGGACGCTGATATGTTGCAAAATTTAAAATGAAATCAGCAATTTCCTGTGAACTATGAAGAAATTCACACAGAGAAAAAAAATTACTCTGGCACAGGAAGAAAGCGCGTTCTGTCACTAGCGCCATATTACCAACTGACGGCTGATATAGGTAGGATGGGAGGAGGGGGTCTCTTAGTGCTACCATCTGGCGGAGCAACGAGTAAACTGCTCTAGCACGGAAATTTTTATTGTGAAGTAACAACTTGCCCCGTGTAACAACCAGCCCCGGTCTCTCCAAGTAGAAATAATTTCGTCATTTCGTTTCAAGTTCACATGCGTTAACTAATACTGGTGATAACATTTATATTTCACGTCTCTTTACGGCTAGTCAGCATTGATGATCGTTGCCTTGATCAAGTTCCGGGCAGGTGCGAAAGCGTATTTTACTTAGTAGTGGCTACGTCTCCTGTGTTTCTGTCCAGATCCAGAACAACAAATTTCGTCATGGCATTTATAGTTCAAACATGTGGGCAAATAGTTCCTCATCAATAATGAGTACAGTGACGTTACTGATTATACTCCACTAATTTTGCGGTTTCTATAGTGAGTTTACCGCTGTTTATCGCGTTTTCTTTAACTAGTTCCTTTAACGACCAGTTTATGCAAAAACCAATCGTCAGAGGGACATTTAGCAGGTGCGGGAAAACCTTATACGGAGGAAAAACACTTCGAATTGTCATAGACCTTTATTAGTCCAGACATTGTCTCAGAATATCTCGCTCATGCAAACATTCACTTTGTTTTAGGATTGCTACATAGTTTATGTGCCATAGTTAGTTGTTTCGGATTGTAATGAGATGGTAACGCTTTTGAAAATCATTGTAACCTGTACAAGCTTTAGGGACTAACTTATCTCTAATTACGTGTTTGTCTAGCTTTTGTAGTATCCTGGTGTGATGTTACATCGCACTGATTGCCTTATAGAACAGTGTTGCCTAGTGGTTTCTCGTGATATCCAATTAGTATAGTCGAACGACTGTACGCAAAGCGATTAGAGGACCCGCTAGGCAGCTACGTTATGTTGGTTGCATGAAAATCAGGGGGATCACAATTCTGGTCGTTCGTATACTTTTGCGCACGATACTAGACGATTAGCAGTCGGATTGTCTCTTCGGCGCCTACAAATAAATAAAAAACAATAATAATAAGAATACCACGTAGAACTTCTCTTCATTTTCTGTGGGTGACTGATAACGTGATATTTTCTGTTGCAGACATTGCGTTGCAAGAATCTGACTCCGTTATTCACACAGACGGTAATACCCATTCTAAGGAGGGTACGACCTGCATAGCGATGCCGGGTGTCAAATTATAACTGCAAAAATTGTTTTCCTCAAAGAATTAAAAAAAAATTTTTCACATGAGAAAATTTGCAGATATTTGCTCAAGAAGTCATAACACACTGAGCTGCGCTCTGGATGTGGCAGAAATTATGGCCGTGACGTATAACTTCATATTTAAATTGTACATCTGAAGTTGGTGTTAAGAGGATGTGTGTGCTTTGGACAAAGAAATTGTACATCTGAAGTTGGTGTTAAGAGGATGTGTGTGCTTTGGACAAAGAAGGACATTCCTTGACCATGGCTATATGATGTACAGCGAAAGACATTGGAAAAAATAAAAGAGCCTAATACTAGACTTGTCGATATCGTCCACAATAGCGAAAATTATCTTCTATAATTACGGAAGTTGCAGAGTCAGCCATTTTTTCTGTTTTATTTTACATCCGAAGATAATCTTGTAGCTGAAGGGACTGGTGAACCGAGGAAACATCGAATGTTAAAATTTTATGCTGCTTCAAATGCTAGATTTCGTCATCCTGCGGAAACAAGTGTGCCTGAAGCCTATAGCTGAATAACATTAGTATGAAATTTCTGGTCATACATAAAATTAGTGAGCTGATACAAACATTCCACTCAATCTCCCACGGATCCTTCTGGTGTCGGAAATGAGAACTGCAGACAGAAAGCTCAAATTTCAAAATCCTGATTTAAAAATGTATTCACGAATGAGGAGACTACCGTATCATGGTTTGACCGCCGCAAAGACTCACAAATTACAGATATCGATAATAGCACCTCTGATGTTGAAAAACGATGAAAGAGATCAGGGAGTCATGCCAAGAAGGAATACAAGCTACATTTTACATTGAATATGCCACTGGATTTGCTCCTTTCGTAGCTCGAACTAACAGATAATCGCTTGGGTAGTGACAAGTGATGTGTGACAGAAGAGCACAAGTCGGTCCTGTTTAAAAAAAAGTTACAGATCGGATGCATAGGATCACAGACAGGTATCGCAAATCTCAATATTTTGCAGGATCCAACAGCGTATTGTCGATATAAAAATCATTACTCTACTGGAAGAAAGCAGGTCCATTCAAAGCATCAGCACGGAATCAGAAAACAAGAACAATCGAGTGAAGCAAAGCATCCTTTATTCATTCACGACATTTTACGAACAATAGATGCAGTTGAACAGGGAGACTGAATCTTTCTAGATTTTCTAAACTGTACCACTGTATCGACTATTATTGAAGATACATGCCGATGGAGTAATGTGACTGGTTGTACGAAATGTAATATGACCCCAAATTTTATCATTAATGTCAATATGTGCCAAGATTTATAGGGTAGGATCAT